>NW_020954026.1:397102-475833 GCF_900497805.2 Vombatus ursinus
GAGAGAGAGAGAGAGAGAGAGAGAGAGAGAGAGAGAGAGAGAGAGAGCATGTGCACACATCTCTAGATGGTGAAAAGAGCACTGCACTTGGAATCAAGAGGAGTCATCTTCATGAATTCAGATAGAGTTTCAGTCACTCAGTAGACGTATGATCCTGGGCAAGTCTCTTAACCCAGTTTGCCTCAGTTCCTCACCTGTGAAATGAGCTGGAGAAGGAAATGCCAAAACACTCCAGTATCTTTGCCAAGAAAACCCCAAAATGTGGTCACAAAGAGCCAGACACAACAACAATAAGAAAAAGACAATACACATATATTATTCATTCCAAATAATACTCTTCTTAGATAGGGGATACTATTAAGGCCATTAAATATGAAGAAACTGACAAAGGGACTTGCCTAGGACTATTCAACATGAAAGAGTCTAAGACAATATAAATTCAAGACTCTCCTAAATCCAAATCTATGACACTTTTTATTACATACTGTTACCTTTGAAAAAGTTTGTTTTATACATCTGTATGTATAAAAATATAGCTTGTTAGGGGCCGAGCCAAGATGGCAGAGTAAAAGCTGTGACTTGCTTAAGCTCTCCCCCAAACCCCTCTAAATACCTATAAAATTGGCTCTAAACAGATTCTAAAGCACTAGAACTCACAAAAAGACAGAGTGAAGCAAGTTTCCAGCCCAAGACAGCCTGAATGGTCAATCAGAAAGTTATATTATGCAAGGCGGGGAGTGAGAGCAGTTCGGTGTGGGTGCACAGACAAGGCAGGCCTCAGTGAACCTGGAGCAGGCCTCAGAGGACTGAATCAGTGGAAGCTGTAGTGATTTCCAGATGTCTCAACCCACAAATATCAAAGGCAACTTAGAAGGTCAGTAGAAAAATTCTCTGTCTGCAGTGAGACAGAGAAGCATGGTTCCAGTCCTATTTCCCAAGCGTGGCCCTGGGACAGCAGCTGCTTCTGAAGCTTCCAACCCTCAGAATGAAAGGAAATCAGGGAACTGAGTGGCTGATCAGAGAGGGATTGCAGGGGTCTGTCTGCTGGTGAAGGATTCTCTTGCTTTGCCCATGCTTGGATATGGGTCACAGTTCTGGGTGGCAGTCCTAGAGCAAGGAGGAGTGTAGGCATGGTGGAGCTTGTAGTGACTGTGGAGAGGAAATCCTCCTCACAGTTCCAAGGCAGAAAAGAGTGCTTGTGGTCACTCATAGAACAGAGTATAGGGCAAGAAAGGGGTAAACATCTCGCCCCTTATTATACCACCTTGGAAGAACTGAAAATTTACAGTTCCTAGAGGTATCTCAGAAAACAGCTGCAAAAAACCCCTAAAGATTAGGACAGTACATTCTCCACATTGGAAGCAGATCCCTACCTTAAGAAAAAGTTTAAAACTCTGGTAATTGACTGGAATCATGAATAAACAAAGATCCAAAAAAGTCGGACCATAGAATCTTTCTTTGGTAATAAAGAAGATTAAAACATACAATTAGAAGACAACAAAGTCAAAGCTCCTACATCCAAAGCCTCCAAGAAAAATATGAATCAGTCTCAGGCCATGGAAGAGCTCAAAAAGGATTTTGAGAAGCAAGTATGAGAAATAGAGGAAAAACTGGGAAGAGAAAAGTGAGTGATGCAAGAAAATCATGAAAAACAATTTAACAACTTGCAAAAGGAAACCCCCAAAACTACTGAATAACACCTTAAAAAATAGCCAACCCAAATGGCAAAGAGGTCCAAAAAGCCAAGGAGGAGAAGAATGCCTTAAAAAGCAAAATTAGACAAAGGAAAAGGAATTCCAAAACTTTACTGTAGAAAATACTTCCTTAAAAATTAGAATGGAGCAATTAGAAATTAGTGATATTATGAGAAATCAAGACACTGTAAAACAAATCCAAGAGAATGAAAAAATAGAAAGCAATGTGAAATATCTCATTAGACAAACAACTGACCTGGAAAATAGATCCAGGAGAGAGAATTTAAAAAAAAAGTTATTGGACTATCTGAAAGCCATGATCGAAAGAAGAGCCTCGATATCATCTTTCAAGAAATTATCAAGGAAAACTGCCCTGATATTTTAGAAGCAGGGGGCAAAATAGAAATTGAAAGAATCCACTGATCACCTCCTGAAAGAGATCTTCAAAGGAAAACTCCTAGGTATATCGTAGCCAAATTACAGAGTTAACTGGTCAAAGAGAAAATATTGCAGGGAGCCAGAAAGAAACAATTCAAATATTGTGGAAACACAATTAGGATAACACAAGATTTAGCAGCTTCTACATTAAGGGACCGCAGGGTATGGAATATAATATTCTGGAGAGCAAAGGAAATAGGATTACAACAAAGAATCACCTATCTAGAAAAACTTAGTATAATCCTTCAGGAGAAAAAGTGGTCACTCAGTGAAATAGTGAACTTTCAAACATTCTTAATGAAAAGACAAGAGCTGAACAGAAAATTTGACTGTCAAATACAAGACTCAAGTGAAACATGAAGAGGTAAACATGAAAGAGAACTCATAAGAGACTTATTAAAGTTGAAATGCTTACATTCCTGTGTGGAAAGATGATATTTGTAACTCATGAGACCTTTGTCAGTATTAGGGTAGTTGGAGTGAAAAAATTTGATAGATAGATAGATAGATAGATAGATAGACAGATAGATAGATAGATAGACAGATAGATAGATAGATAGGTGTCACAGGATGAGTTGAAGATGAAGGGGTGATATCTGGAGAATAAAATTAAGGGGTGAGAGAAGATTATACTGGGAGGAGAAAGGGAGAGGTAGAATGGGGTAAATTATCGCACATGAAACAGAAAAGAAAGGCTTTTACAGTGGAGGGGAAACGGGGGAAGGTGAGAGGGAATGAGTGAATCTCATTCTCATATGATTTGCCTTAAGGAGGGAACAACATTCACACTCAATTGGGTATGGAAATCTATCTTACCCTATAGGAAAATATGGGGGTAAGTGGACAAGAGTTCAAGGAGATGATAGAGGAGAGGGCAGATGGGGTGAGGGAGTAATAAGAAGCAAACACTTCTTAGGAGGGACAGGGACAAAAGAGAGAATAGAATAAATGAGGGGTGGGATAGGATGAAGGGAAATATAGTTAGTTTTTCACAATGTGACTACTATGGAAGTATTTTGGATGACTACATATTTGTAACTGGTATCAAGTTGCTTGCCTTTTCAATGAGTGTGGGTGGAGAGGGAAGAAGGGAGAAAATTTGGAACCCAAAGTCTTAAAAACACATGTTAAAAATTGTTTTCACATGCAACTGGGAAATAAGATATACAGGAAATGGGATATAGAAATCTATCCTACACTACAGAGAAATAGAAGGGGAAGGGGATAAGAAAAGTGGGGGAATTATAAGGGAAGGCAGATTAGGGGAAGGGGTATACAGAATGCATGCCATCTTGGGGTGGGGGAGTGATGAGATGCAGAGAAAATTTAGAACTCAAAATCTTGTTGAAGTGAATGTTGAAAACTAAAAATAAATAAATTTAAAAAAAGGAAAATACCCTGATTTGGGGGCTGGATCCCAGAGTTGGGAAGGTACGGATTGGATTTTCCCTCTAAGAAAAAAGATGATCCAATTGAAGTTGTTGTCCCCTCACAGGTTTCCTAAAAGTATTCTTGACCTCTTCGTTTCTAAGGCTATAGACCAGAGGGTTCAACTGGGGATGCCCATGGTGTAGAACATTGACACTACTTTGTCTGAGTCCACGGAATGGCTTGAGCTGGGTTTAAAGGACATGAAGATGATTGTTCCATAAAATATGGACACTGCTGCGAGATGGGATGCACAGGTGGAGAAGGCTTTCTGGAGGCCTTCAGTATAATGGATCTTCAAGATAGTGATGAAGATTAACAAATAAGGAGTAAAGATGATGAGAAATGGGAAAAAGTCAATGAATGACCCTAAGATAAAGAATGCTAACTCAATGATATGAGTGTCAGATCAAGAGAGAACTAAGAGAGGAGGAGTATCACAGAAAAAGTGATGGACTGTGTTGGACCTACAAAATGAAAGGCTAAACATGTTTCCTATGACTGTTGAGGAGGTTAGAATATCTCAGATGTAAGCACCACTGAGCCGATGTGCACATACAGTTGATGTCATGGTAGTGGTATGATGTAAGGGTTTGCAAATAGCAGCATGGCAATCATAAGCCATGGAGGCAAAAGGAAACTTTCAGTAGTAACAAAAGCTCCAAAGAAGAAAAATTGTGTAGCAAATCCATTATAGGAGATAACCTTGTTCCCCGTGAGGAGTCCAGCCATCACCTAGGGAGTAATAGCTGAGGAGTAGCAAAAATTCACCAGAGAGAGGTTACTGAGGAAAAAGTACTGGGTCTATTTCCTTATGCTTTAGACATTCTTTGGGATTCTAGGTAAATAACTGAAACTCTCTAAGAATATGAGTTGCAGAGTAGGTCAATCAACATTATCAATCAATAAACATGCGTTAATGGCTTCCTATGTCCAAGGCACTGTTCTAAAAGCTGGGGATACCAAAGGAGACAAAAGACTACCCCTGCCCTCTAGGACCTTATGATCTAATAGGGGAGACACCATGGAAAAATGCAAACAAAGAAGCTATATACAGGATAAATAGAAAATAATTAAGAGAGTAGGTACTAAAATTAAGAGATATTGGGGAAGACTTCCATTAAAAGTGAGGAGAGACTCATTATTGCCAGGAGCAGTGTGATTACTGTTTTAGATGGCTCTACTAGTTCAAAAAGATTTTCCTTTTACCAAGTCTAAATTTGTTTCTTTACAACTTTTGTTCTTTGCTTCTCATACTGAAATCTAAGACTAAGATACAAATCTAATTTCTGCTCCACATGGTAGTTCAACTATTCTCCTCACTAAACACCAGATCCTTAAATTGATCCCCATGTGGTAGGGGATTCCGTCTCCTTGATATGTTGGGAATGAAGGATAAGAAGAACTGAAATTTTTTCAGGACTTGAAACACTATCAGTCACCCAGGAAGCATTTATTGTATGTCCACCCTGTGACCATCATCGTACAAGACACTGGAAAACCTGAGAAGGAAACAGAATTGGGTGTCTTTACCTTAAGCTTATAATCGAATAAACATTACAAGACACACAAATCTGAAATAGTTGCTAATGCAAATGAGAAAAGATGTATCGATGTGCAGATGAAGTAGTATAAGACTACAAAACTAAAGAAATTAGGAGAAGAAAGGAACATTTATGAGTAGATTGATTGAGGATATCTGTGAGGTGAGTCTCAAGTATTGCTTCAAATCATACACACACACACACACACACAACATTTTTGTGGTGTAGAAGAAGAAAAAAGATATTTTAAGTAGAATTAAGATTAATTCATTACATATAGCATATCCTCCCTAATTAAAATCACATGCATACCAGAGGCTTTGCCCTCTGAAAAGCTTTCCTAAAGGCTTTATTGACCTCTTTGTTCCTCAGACTATAAAGAAGAGGGTTCAGCATAGGGATTACTATGGTGTAGAACACTGAGCCCATTTGGTCATTGTCCATAGAATGACTTGAGTTGGGTTGTAAGTACATGAAGATTACAGTCTCATAGAATATAGACGCTGCTGTCAGGTGTGAGGTATCGCTGGAAAAGGCTTTCTGTGGGCCCTCTGCAGAATGCATTCTCAGGAATGTGATGAAAATGAACAAGTAGGAGATCAGGATGATGAGGAGGGCAAAAATGACATTGAAGACAGTCAAGACGAAGAGTATCACTTCATTGATATGGATATAAGAACAGGAGAGAACCAGAATTAGGGGAATTTCACAGAAAAAATGATGGACTATATTTGAACCCCAGAAGGAGAAGTGAAAGGTAAAGCCAATGTGGATGGAGGACTCAATGATACCCCAGATATAGCAGTCAGTCACCAGTTGTGTGCACAGATTTGCTCTCATACTGGTGGTATAATGGAGAGGCTTACATATGCCTGCATTGTGTTCATACACCATAACAGCCAGGAGGAAAAAGTCCACACTAGCAAAGGCCACAAAGAAGAACATTTGAGCAGCACAGCTATCATGGGAGATGACCTTGTTTCCTGTGAGAAGCCCAGCCATCATTTTGGGAGTAATATTTGATGAATAAACACAATCCACCAAAGACAGATTGCTAAGGAAAAAGTACGTGGGAGTGTGGAGTGGGGGATCTAAGTAAATCAGCACAATTATCCCCACGTTTCCCACCAGTGTTATGAAGAGGATTACCTGAAGCTCTGGGGCATCTGTCAGTCCCACAACAGTAAATTCATTCACCTCTGTGCTGTTCTGCATAAACTCAATTTGAGAGATGGTTCAGGCATCAATCACAACAGGAGAAAAAAGAATAAATTATCCTCTGAAAGACATTACTTATTAATAAAATAAATCATGAAGCCATTGGCTGGCTTCAGGTACAAATATCCTTTATTCTTCATCTAACTTCTTGGTGTACCCTCTGATATATCTTTGAACTTTGCTAACGGACCTCTGCTGCTACTCAGGAACAAAACACGAGCTTTCGATTAGAGTACTGTGGAATGCATGCTAAGCATAAGCTAAGAAGATTATGTGTTCCTGTAGGCATCCACCCAGGGAATGAGGTTCATAAGTCTGCCTCCCTAGAAAGCATTACAAGGTAAGTCATAAGTGAGCTTAGGACCTCTGATGATAAAGGATACTTGTATAGAGCTAATAACTCTGTTGGTGTATGCGTATGTGTGAATATATACACATATATATATGTATATGCATATATAATCATATATATCTGTGTGTATTTGTGTATGCATGCATGTATGCATATGTGTATTATATAAATACGTATATATGTATGTGCATATATATACATATATGTATATATATGTATGTATGTGTATATATATATATACTTGTATTTAATTAAAACCTCTATTTCCTCAGTACACATAACCTCCTTAACCTTGTGCAAACCAAAGGCTGGTCTGCCTACTCTACTAAATATACTCACTGTATCTATTATCATCAATAGGAACTTGCTTATCAGTATAGCCAGACATCACTTCTTTATTCTCATTCCCTGTTAGTCATTCAAGACAATTCTTGGAACTCTCTTCTCCTCTGACTTCTGTGACACAGCACTTGTGTTTTTCTTCAGTTTGCTCTAATTATTCTTTCTCTGTCTCCTTTGCTAAGTTCACTTTCTCCTAGTGATAAGCATTCCTTGTGGCTCTGTTCTAGGCCTTCCATCCTTCTTTTTCTACATTCTCTCAGACAGTTCATCTAGTCCTGTCAAGTCAAGCACCATCACTATTCTGAAAACTCTTCAAATAATATCTTTCATTCTGTCTGCTCATTGCTGCTCTGTGACAACGACACTGTTTACCAGAGATGGAGAACCTTTGGCCTTAAGGCCACATGTGGCCTTCTAAATTCTTAAGCATGGCCTTTTTACTGAATCCAAATTCTGCACTTAAGGATTGAGAAAGCCCCTTTGGCCTTAAGGCTGCAAATTCCCCGCCCCTGGGACTCTACTCCATCTAGTTTATAGTCCTATATCTGACTTTCAAGGAGTGGCATCTCGCATCATCTCAAGCTACTTTAAGGCTAAGAAATTCAGGCAAACAAGAAGTCTTAATATCCCTATTGATTTCCTAAGATAAATCAGTGATGATCTAGAAAAAGCCCTGGACTTGGAATCATAGGATAGTGATTTCAATGCTTGCTCTGTCACTTATTACTGGAAAGATTTAGAGTAAGTCACCGAACATTGCTCATTTTCCTCATCTTTCAGTGAAGATATTGGACTGAATCACATCAAAGTTTCCAACTGGCTCTAAATAAATGATAGTATAATTTCTTTAAAAATACAAGTAGATAATATAACCAGCTAAGGCAGCTAAGTTATATTATTTCTTGCATTTGTGCATCCAAAACTAATATCTTTCACATCAGTCCCTTCATCCAAGGTGATTCACAACTTGCAATGGTCTACTTCATCACATCTTCCTCTTAGAATCCCTAACTTCCTTCATGGTTCTACTCAAATACCACCTTCTACACACAAAACCAAAACAAACAAAAAAAAACCTACCTTCATTAACTCTCTCATGGTTTGGGTATTCAATCCTCAAGAAATTACTTTGTTTCTGCTTTTATATGTTGTGTTTACTTCTCTATCTACAGTTGTTTCTAGATTTCAGGAATATCAGAAGACATGTCAAAGATCAAGAACTTCACAAACCTCAAAGTATTATCATCATCATCATCATCATCATCATCATCACCAACCACTTGAGGGTAGAGTTTGTTTTCTTTTTGTATCCTTGTGCTTATTAAATTGCCTCGAATAGTATGGATATTTAATAAATGTTTACCAAATTCATTTGAATTAATTGATTTTAATTGAACATATAAATAATATTGACAGAAAGACCTTGTAAACAGTATTTAAGGAAAAAAAAGATTTCTAAAGAGAAGTTTATGGCTTAATAGATTCTGAGATAGAAAGGTTTTTCGAGAAATCTCTCCAACCCCCTCCTTTATAGACGAATGGACTGAGGCCCATAGAGATGAGGTGACTTTCCCTAAATCACATAACCTTCAAGTGCCAGATCCAGACTCAACTCCTATACTCTTTAAGGGTATTTGGCATGGTGAAAAACCTAGTGTTCTTAAAGGTGAGAAACTTCAGCTCCAATCCTGTCTACCAATAAATTGTTCTGTGACCTTTATCAAGTCACATTTCCTCTCTTGGCCTTGGTGCCATTTGTAAAATTGTGGAGTAGATATTAATGGTCTTTTATACATTTGACATTTATGTGGTCTATAGGGAAGCTAGGTGGTGAAGTGGATAGAATGTTGGGCCTGGAGTCAGAAAGACCTGAATTCAAATCTGGACTCAGACATTTACTAGCTCTGTGACCCTAGACAAGTCACTTAACTCTATTTGCCTTAGTTTCCTCATCTGTAAAATGAGCTTGAGAAGGAAATGGCAAGCTGCTCTAGTATCTTTGCCAAGATAACCCCAAAGGAGGACATAGAGAGTTACACATGACTGAAAATGAACAACAAATGGTTTATGCATTTAAAACTAATATCATGTAGTCATTTGAAAGGATTTCTAGCAATAAAATAAACACTATCCCTTAAAATATTGTGAAAAGAGTTCAAAATTCAAGTTCCTTATCATGGACCATGGAGGACATAGAAATACAGATAATAGGTATATAAGATAGTTGTCACATAAAAAATTGAGGTGCGAAGTCATGAGTTCAACATTTAGTTTGGTTTCTTATTACATGTGGGATGTTGGACAAGCTCCTTATGATCTCTGGGTCTCAATTTTCTCATCAGTAAAACTATATAACCTCTGAAATCTCTTCTTGCTCTGAGTCTTATCTATTCTTAGATTATACTACATGGCACCATGTGCATTTAGGGTACAAAATATGTGATTAAGAACCTTTTACACACACCCTATTTTTTCATGTGGCACTAGTACTGTAAATCTGAGTAAATTCTAACACTAGCACTTTAAAATTGGAGACCTACCTGGGTCCTTCAGAGTGGCTGTCAAAATTCCAAGGGATAGAAGTAGCACAGCACCTTCATTACCTCATCTCTAATCAGAGTCATAGGTCAGAGAAGAGAGAAGAGAGTGTATTGGAGAAACACTTCTTCACTTAATGTCTCTGAAAGATCAGAGCTGTCCAATACATGACTGTTATCAATCCATGTCAAAGCTTTTACATAGATTTTTCTGCAAGTAAAATCAATAGTTGGATTACATCATGGAAAAATAGTTTCTTTGCAATAATAATGATGATGATGATAAAAATGGGCAACCACTTGACCACACATTAGTTTCAGAGAAATGAGCCTAAATGGTGTCAGGATAAGCTTTCCATATCTAGAGGTCTGAGAGTACATGTATAAAGGCATGAAGAAATAGGTGCTCACAGAGAGAAATTGCTCATCTGAGGCACCAACAATTTCCTCAGTCTAAGTCTCAGTCTAACTGTATAACATGCAATTACACCCCTACTCTTTAGGGACACAGCCCTAATTTTTGCGAGGAGTCCTTGGGGTATTCTGCTGTTGTGTCAAGGCTTTTCCCTGATTCATAGAAGACACGGCTATTGCCACAAGAGTCAAGAAATAGTGTACATGAGTTCACTAGGCAGTAAGAGGTTGTAGACACTAGATGGGTTAGAGAATCATAGTGAGGGGATAAGACTCTTAAGGACAAGGGAATGTGGCTCCCCATAATTCAACCTGATTTTTTTGGCCTCTTTGGAAAGAAATGTCTTTTTGCATACTGTCCATGTAATCATCAACCAAAGAAGCTAGGCATGTGTCAGGTGGAAGATGAGGAAGTAGCCCAGCTTCCTTTTTCTAGTACACTGCATATCCTAAAGTAGTTTCCGTAATCCAGTCACCCAAAACTCAAAGATGTCTTCTGTCCTATTGATAGAAGAATCTTGAATAAGAACGAATGAGGTGATATGTGGTTCACTCTTATATGAGTACCTCTTAACTCTAGCAGCTCAGCTGGATTCTGAGAAGAATGAAGAACCATGATTCATTTCAACCTGCATCTCTCAAACTGGCTTCCTTCCCTGACTCCTTTTAAGAGTTAAATTGATGTATTTATCTTATGAATCAGAGAATTCCAGGACTTTAAATGACCTCAGTGACTATTCATCCCAGGCCATGCTTAAACAAGTATTCCTTCTTCAATATTTCTGAACAATTCAACTCCATTTGAAATTCCTCAGTGAGGAGCAAGTCACTTCTTCCTCAGGCAACCATCCCACTTTTGGAAGACTATCATTAAGATTTCCCTCCCAACCAGCCTAAATCAGTCTTCTGAATAGGGCATCAAAGTGATACCCCAGTCAGCTGTGGCAGCCACTGCCATACTTTGGGGGAAGATTCTTCCCTGATATCTTTCCTATGCTGTTCTTGCTTCCTTATTCCTGGTCTCTTGGGTATTTCCAATTAAAACAAGGGACTTTTACTTAAAGACATGAAATTAAAAGAGTTATTGCTCTTGGAACTGCCTGGCACAATATACTCTTCTACAAAGTCTTATGTAGTACTAATACTGAGCCCCAACAGTGATCTTGAACAATAGTCCCAAAATTTTGTTTGCAGCTCCCTGAAGGTTCTAGTAATCTTTCAAGGAATTTGCAACATTTGTATTATTTTCATAATAACACTAAAACATTTTAATTTTTTATATGGTAAATATTAAAATATATAATCCATATAAACAAAAGTCTTTTGGAATCCTTGTTAATTTTAAGAGAATAAATAATTCTTGAGATAAAAATGTATAAGGACAGATATTTAGGATTCTAGATCCTAGAAGGTCCCTTCTAATACTAACAGCCCACAACTCTGAGTCATGGAAAGGTGGAATATATTTGTGATCATTCCTAAATAATGTATTCTCTAGCAATCCCAGTTCAGTTTCAGTATGTGATATTATGAGAGTTTGGGGAGGGTACATAGAGCAGCTCTTCAAAGGACAGTAAACATCTTTAAAATGTAGTTGTGTCCACAGTAACACTGACAATACTGACTTCCTGTGACAGCCTTCTGGCCTGCAACTTCATTCTGACAGGCCCCATGTTCATTAGATTCTTACCTGGATTTTACTGAGCCAGTCTCTAACCTGAGTATGATGAAACAGCAGGCCAGAGGCAAAGTGCCAGTAATCAGGTAGCCATTTAATTAATTAGTTTCATTATGAGGAACAGGTTTGCAAATCAGGATTTCTCCTGATCAGAATTTCACCCTGCTGAAGTGAAGACAGAGATTATATATATAAATCACAATGGGAAGGAAGGGAGGAAGGTGGATTACAAACAATCATTTTCCAGGGCCAGAGTGGTTTCCCATGACATCCCACAAATGAAAACCAATACAAAAATTCTGGAATCCCATGAAAGCAATATTGCTCAAATTTTTGGAAGTCATTAATTGGTGAGTCACAGGACCAGCATTCTCTGATGAAAACTGGTTCTGTGATTTCAGATTGATGCCAGTAGTTGTGAGCATTATGAAGATTTTGATTGATCATTTCAAGCTAGATTGTAAACTTCTAACTCACAAGCTAGAAAAGGCAATTCTTGAGAAACCTAATTATTAGTGTATTAATTACATATGTCATATTGATTATTATGAAAATCATAATTCCCTTCACATCAAGAACCATTATGCAGAGGAATGCATGCTCACCCTAAATCAATAGAATGATACGGGTGACCCTAGATGTGTGGTCATGGGAAAATTCTGTCACCTCTCTGAGTCTCAATGTATGTACAATTATATCAATAATATCTGTAGTACTTGACTAATGGGGTTATTGTGAGGACCAAATGATATAATTCATGTAAAGCCATAAGCTAAATGGTAATTATTATGCCTTAAACCTCCCTCCTTAGACTTCACCTCTCCCCTCTGATGGTGTCATGTACCTGCCTCTTCCCCTAATTCTGCTGGAACCTCCGAGCTCTCAAAGATGAATTTTTTTGACTCAAAGATTTTATCTTACTTCCATTTATTTAACATTATAATTATTCCCCCTTTTCATGTTGAAGGAACTCTTGTTCTCCACTTGTACCTAATTTATATCTACCATTATTGATGCCTACTGTTGAATCCTGGGCTTTTTTGGATCATGATAATTTCAGGTATGAAATTAATGGTTTAATTTCATTTATAATTTATGGTAAAATCTTACAAAATAATGATCTTTACACCTCATGGGAAAAGAAAAGTTATAATCAAGTAGTTGAGGCAAATGGGAAGAAAAATAGAATGATCCTTCTATATTAGAAGTGCCCTAGGCAGAAAGGCAACAAGGCAGCAGTATGTAGACTGTTGCCTTGATGAATTGCATCCTCTGTCCATGGTTCTGACTGCAAAGAGAAGACAGATACAGCTATCACAAATTCTGTTCTATTTATAGGAATTAAGTAAATGGATAGAGTACTGGGCTTGGAGTCAGGAAGACTCATGTCTTTGAATTGAAATCTGGACTCAGTAACTAACTCCAGGGACTCTAAGCACTCTAGGAAAGTCACTTAACCCTGTTTCCCTTAGTTTCCTCTTTGGTAAAATGAGCTGGAGAAGGAAATGGCAAACAACTTCAGCATCACTGCCAAGAAAACCCTAAATGGGGTCACAAAGAGTAGGACCATGATTGAACAACGACAACAAAAGTTTTGGATTTGATTAAATTCAACAAACATTTATTAAGTGTCTACTATGTGCCAAGCATTATGATTGGTATATATTGCTGAGGATACAAAAAGAAGCAAAAGACAGTCCCTTCCCTCAAATAGCTTACAATCTAATGGAGGAGATAGCTTGCAAAAAAAGGTATATACAAAGCAGGGTGTATGCAGAATATACATGCAGGATAAATAAGAAGCGATTAACAGTGGGAAGGCACTACAATTAAGAGAGGTTGGTGAAGATTTCCTGAAGGAGATGGGATTTTAGTGAGGATTTAAAGGACTGCAAGGAGATGAGTAGTTGGAGCAGAAGAGGGAGAGCCTTCCAAGCATAGGGGGCAACCAGATATAATGCTTGGAGCTAAAAGAAGGGATATCATGTTTGTGAAAGAGCCAAAAGGTCAGTGACACTGGATCAAAGAGGATGTGTGGGGAGGAATATGTAAGAAAACTGGAAAGACTGGTAGGGGCTAGTTTATGAAGGGCTTTTAATGCCCTAATGAGCATATTATGTTTGTTCCTGGAGGCAATTGGAAACCACTGGGTTTTATTGAATGTGGGAGGAGGAGTGGCATGATCAGACTTATATTTTAGGAGAAACACTTTAGTGGTTGAATGGATGGAATAGAGTGAGGAGATACTTGAGGTAGGCAACAGTTTAGGACATGATGAGATGGAAAGGAAAGGGGTGACCTAGGAGTCAGGACAATTGGGCATGAAAATGGAATGAATCCCTTTTCTAGATGAGAAGGGCCCTCAGAAGAAAGCTAACAAATCACCCAGGAGTGAAGTGTATCATTTATAGCTTCTTTACATGGTCCTGATTGCTCATACAGGAGAGAGACTGTTAGCACATATTCTGTTCCTTTTCTAATAAACATTCAAGTTTTATTAGCTTTCATAGTTATTGAGTTTTAATGTTTATCTACATAATTTTCCATTAAGTGACCATAACTCTTTGCTAAACCAAATTCAGTAGAATTCACCTGAAGATAAAGCTCACTAAATATGAAAAACAAAAACAAACAAAAAAAACATCAAAAGAATCAAGCAACCAAATCAATAGGCATTAATTAAGCACTTACTATGTGTCAACCACTGTGCTATGAGTTGGAGATATTAATACATATAACTTCAAGACCATATGGATTTTTAAAAATTTTATTCTTAATTATGGAATAAAACAAGCATTTCCATAATGTAGCACAATAAAAAGAAGATTGTGCATGAAACTGCAAGTCTTTTATGCACAAATTGCTATTCCTTTCAAATATGCAACAAAATTATCATGTAAATTTCTTTTTTTTTCTTCCCTTCTCCCAGCCCCCAACCCTAGAGATGGCTACCATTAGACACAAATAGGTGAGTGTGTGTATGTGTATGTATGTACAATTATTATATAAATACTTCTAGTTACCAGTTCTTTTTCTGCATTGAGATAGCATCTTTCTTTGTATGTCCTTTGTATTTAATTTGGGTATTTATAATAGTCAAAATAACTTATTAATTCAAGGCATTGTTAAAGCAAGATTGCTGTTACTCTGTACAATGTTCTCTTTGCTCTGCCCATTCCACTCTTCATCATTTCATGCTTTTTGATTAAAATCTATAGATATCACTGAGGAACAGGAAAGACTGAAATTAGGTATAAAGTATTGATCAGCAAGGTGAGAAGAGGCTGGTGACTCATTTTCATTTAGTCTGTCTGGAAAAATAGAAACAAGACTAAGAAAGATATTGCAAAGCAAACTCCACAGGGGACTGAATGACTGTTCGTATCTGGCTTTCATATTACCACAAAGAATGTGGTAAATTGAAGATCATGCAAAAGAAGGCAAGCAGGATAGGGAATCATTTGAAGTAATTGGGCATGTTTAACAAGGAGAGTAGAAGCCTCAGTGAGGGACGATGACCATGGACTTTGAGGATTTCAGGAGCAATCAGGTATAGAATAAATTCTCATTTTGTAGTTTGAGCCCATAGTTTACAAGTAGGAATAATGGAGCAAATACATGAAGAGGCAAATTTAGTTTTAATATCACAAAAAACTTCCTATTAATAATGGAAAAAAAGTAGAATGGGTGGCCTTGAGAGGCAATGGTTTTCCCCTCTTTGAGATTGTTCATAGAGAGACTGGATGGTATCTTGTCTGGAATGTTACACTGAACATAACTATTGAATGTGTATTAGAATATGTGTCAAAGGAGTTAAATTTGACACAATAATATCATTAGCAATAAAACCAACACAAATAACCAGCTTTTACATTCTGTGAATCTATGATTCTAATTCTAAGTGATAGTAAATACATTAAAGGTAACTATGAAGAAAACATGCAGAAAAGTTATACATGTTTTAAAGAAAAACCTATCTAGTTAAATTAAAACTTTTATTTCTATTACCCAAAGGAATGAGACTTCATGGCATAAAGAACAAAGAACTGGCCTACATGCAGAACAGTAAGGTAGACAGTGAACATTTATTAAATGCTTACTTTATGCCAGACACTATGCTAGTTCCTGTCTGTGATTTGTCATGAGTGAAATTTAACAAAAAAAAGTAAACTGAGGCATGTTGCTCCAAGCAATATATAATTTTCTTAACAGGATGTGCTACCTGCCAAGAAAAGGGTCAATGGCTGCCTCAGTTTCTAGCCAAAGTAAAAAGAGAGCTCCTTTTTTATAGGTTTTGGAGAGTACAGAACAAAGGACAGAACATAGTGTGTGACATCAAGGAATTAAGGGGAACATAACTGGATACCTAGCTGAGGCATGGGAAACAACATAATTGACTGGAAATTTGTAATGATGGACTGGCAACAACCCCCTCCTTTCCTCCGGAGACTAAGAAGTTGTTTGAGTCCACTTGAAAGGACAAAAATAAGGGTCAAGACTTCTTTGAACAGCAAACCAGACATCCCTAAAGGATAGCTTGGTGGTGTAAAGATATTAGGCCAGACTCCAGTATGACAAGTTAAATCCCCCAAGGTTAGCATAATTGTTTGAGACAAGAATAGAACAGTGGACAGGATTTTTAAACTTAACCCATCACAAGTCAGCTAAATTCTGAACTAGGTTCCAAGACAGAGAACAATGACTTAGGCAGTTGCAGGACAAAATCAATTAACAATAAATAGGATCAATAAAAATGATATGGAGTCAATTTTATCTTCTCAGGTAAGATTGTGACCATGTGTAATTCATTAATCCTCTCTGTCTACTTCCTAACTCCATGAAACTCTCTGAAAATGTAAGCTGAAAAAATGAACAGAATGAACAGACCTTTTGTTAAACTTCAAGAAAAATCCTCAATAAAAGAACAGAGTTGTGAGAAAATTATCAGACTCCACAAATTTATGAAAATTATAAATCATAGAATCAAACACAGGAAGGCAAAGAAGGGGGCATGAGTCCCAGGTTCTGGTTCAAAAGGGAGAGTTCAAATTACCTGATCCATGTGAGAAATAACATATAGGACACAGAGATTTTGTTGTTCAGTCATTTATCCTTGTCCAACTCTTCATGACCCCATTGACCATAGTACTACAGTCCCTTCTATCTTCCACTATCTCCCAAAATCTTTCCAAACTCATGTTCATTGCTTCCATGATACTATCTATCTATTCATCTCGTCCTCGCCTGTCTCCTTTTCCTCTTGCCTTCAATCTTTCCCAACATCACGGCCTTTTCTAATGAGTCCTGCCTTATTATGTGTCCAAAGTAGTTAACCTTCAAGAACATAGAAAAGGTATACTTTAAAGATCAAAGTGGACAAGAAAAATCATTGAAAAATTTTCTACTGAATGATGATTTCATCCTATCCATAACTTTCTTAAAAACACTTTTGACTTCACTGTTCCTCAGGCTATAGACCAGAGGATTTAACATGGGGATTACCATAGTGTAGAAAACTGATGCAATTTTATCTGTGTCCATGGAATGACTAGAGCTGGGTTGTAAGTACATGAAGATTCCTGATCCATAGAAGATGGACACAGCTGTGAGGTGAGAGGCACAGGTGGAAATGGCTTTCTGGCGGGCCTCAGCTGAGCGCATCCTCAAGATGGTGATAAAGATGAATAAATAAGATATCAAAATTATGAAAAGGGCAAAAAAGGCCGTAAGTGACACAACAAAGAAGACAACCATTTCATTAATGTCTATGGCAGAGCATGAGAGAGCCATTAATGGTGGAATATCACAGAAAAAGTGATGGACCACATTAGACTTACAGAAGTGGAGGCTGAAAGTGTTTCCCGTGTGAATGGAGGAAGTAAGAAAACCACAGATGTAGCACCCAATGGCCAAACGAGCACATATACTGGATGTCATGAGGATGGGGTAATGGAGGGGCTTACATACAGCTGTGTAGCGATCATAGGCCATTACAGCTAGGAGATAACTTTCAACATTGACTAAGCCTATAAAGAAGAATAACTGCATAGCACATCCATTGTAGGAAATAAATTTGTCCCCTGGGAGGAACCCAACCATCACCTTTGGAGTAACAGCTGAGGAGTAGCCAAAATCCACCAGAGAGAGGTTACTGAGGAAAAAGTACATGGGTGTATGGAGACAGGGATCCCAAGAGATCAGGGCTATCATCCCCAGGTTTCCCACCAGGGTAATGAGGTAGATGATGGTGAAAATTAAGAAGAGAGGCATCTGAAACTCTAAGACATCTGTTAGGCCCACAAGGATGAACTCCTTCACTTCTGATCCATTTTCCATGAAGGACTTTAAGGATTTGGGTGATTCATCTGGGAAAAGAAAAAAAATAAGTTGTGGCAGTAATCAATATTTTCTCTGGGTCATGGAATCATGTATTTTATTAAAATATGAAACTGTGAGTTTCTGATATGACAAAAATTGTGTAGGTTAAACTTAACACAATAATACTAATGCTGTAATTATGATTTTTTCAACATGTTGCAATGAGGAAAATTACATTCCACACTTTGAAAATCATTAATGAGCTAATATTATTGAACTTTAATCTCCTCAGTTCCCATGACCTCCATGTTGATTCCACTTTAGCCATACAGAGAAATGTCTATATCCTTGATTGGACGATTACTCATAATTGTTCTTCCTCCATGATCCAGAGCTCTGAAATTTGTCTCTTCAATAATAATGTCTTCTCTTTCCATTACACATTTTGTCTCACATCTTGTCAAAACAAATTCACTCCTTACTTGAACACCAGTTGCTACATCCCTCACTGTTTTGAAATTTCATCAACCTTACTCTAATCTGTTTCCTTTGCCTTCATAGTCTTGACCCTGTGGTTGGTTATATAACCTTACTCTAATAGCTGTGTTAGTATTCATGACACCTTATACTTTCACCAGTCATTCCAACTCTGGGATATGCCTACCATCCACATTTTCTAGTCTTATTAACGTGCTACTGACCAAGCCCCATTACCCTGCTGACCGAGTTCACTGCAAATTCATGTTATTTTCTTTCACTTGAGTGCTCATATGCCTAAAGCAATCCACTTATTCATCTCTAACTAACTTCCAATGTCACCTTTCAAAACATGTTTTTCTCAAGTCTTTTTTTCTGTCTTCTAAGTCTTCTTATGCTACTTCCTTCATCCTCCATCTTAGCAGAGAAAGATGTCTTCTTTTTTGAATTCCCTCTTTCCCCTACTCCACACACTTTTGCCATCTTCGTCAACCCAAATTCTCTACCTTTATTTTAGGGGAAAAAACAGGTCTTCTCCTTGACAATGTTAAATTCTTCATTTTTTCCCCATTTAATACCCTCTTCTTTCCTCCAATAACAACTTTGTTGTTGCTGTTCACTCACATTTCAGTCATATATGACCCTAATCCTACTTGACCCCATTTGGGGATTTGTTGGCAGAGATGCTGGAATGGTTTGCCATTTCCTTCTCCAAATGATTTTACAGATGAGGAAACTGAGGCAAACAGGATTAAATGACTTTCCCAGAGTCACAAAGTTAGTATGTATCTGAAGCCAGATTTGAACTCAGTCTTCCTGACTCCAGGCCTGGTAATATATCCATTCCACCACCTAGTTGCCCCCAAAACAATAACAATCACCAACATTGATATGGCATGATAATGTTTAGAAATGTTTTTAAATATTAGCTAATTTTATCTCCACACTAATGCTGGGAAGTAGATGCTGTTATTATATCCATTTTACAAAGAAGGAAACTGAGGCAAACAAAGTTTAAGAGACTCACCCAGGGTCACATAGTAAATAAATGTCTGAAACCCAATTTGAAATCTGGTCTTCCTGAGAACAAAGGTAGCACACTATTTCAAAGATGTTTATGGTACTTTGCTTTGGTCAGACCGTGCCTGGAGTGTCGTATACAGTTCTGGTAACCACACTTTACGGAGGTCACTGATGATCTGGAGAGCATCCAAAGGTGGACAACCTGATGGCGAAGGACCTTGAATCCTTCATGTGAGGAATTGGGGCGGACTAGTTAAGCTAGAGAAGAGAAGGCTCAGGACACAACACCTGTGTTCAAGTATCTGTAGGAAAGATTGGAATTGTCCTGTTTGATTCCAGATCGGGGTGAGGGACAGGAGCCATGGATTAAAAATTATAAGGAGCTACGTGAAGCAGTGGGTTCCCCTCCCCAGATTTTTTAAGCAGAGGCTGAATGACCATTTTCATGAATATTTCAGAGGATTTAGATTGTACTCAATGGGCCATGAGCATTCTCCCAAGTTTAAAATTCTGTGATCCTCTATGAAGAATCCAAGCCCAGTTCTCTCTCTAACAAAATCAACTATGTCAAAATCACTTACCTACTCAGACATATTTGTTTCCTTTAAGGAACTTTAACCTCAGGACAACTTGCCCTGAATATTCTGGCATTGACAGCTGCCTGCCAGACAAACTTTGTAACTGAATACAAACTGGTCAAAAACCTGGAAGAGAAGTTCCAAGAGGAAATAGACAGTTTAGGTAAGAACCTCTCCATCAAAGGCTGCCTTTCCTCCTTCCTTCATTGTTCCACTTTTACATTCCATCTCTTCTTCTTTGTTCTACTACATCTCTGAGGGCTTACTAACCTCCCTCCTTCCACATCCACGGCTTCCTCTTTTCCACCAATCAAATATTTACTGAGGACTTGTTGTGTCCCAAGTACTGTCCCAGGTATCATGAAGTATTTAAGAGCTTAGGCACATAATGAGGAGATAAGATAATGTACGAGAAAGAGAACCATAGCAGCCAGTATCTGAGTCTAGGAATGTATCACAGTCAGATAGATAGCAAGTGCTACAAGAAGACAGAGTAAGGCTGCGTTGTATTCTGTTGAAAGACATTTCTTAGAGAAACAGGAAATTCAGAGTTCAATCTTTGGTTTAAGGACTGATTTTAATGATAAATCAATGAGCATTTATTAAGTACCTACTATGTGCAAGGCACTGGGATAAAGTGAATTATGAGGCATTTATAAAATTCACAATAAATATATCAAGCATGAAATTCCATGCTTTATATTTACACAGTTTTAGCCCATGAAAAATTAGTCACTCTATGCTACTCCAGAAGGCAGCATCAGGATCAACTGGCAGAAGTTAGAAGCAAGCAGGTTCCAGCTCAACAAAAGACTTAGCTAACATTTAGAACCATACAACATTGGGACAAATGCCTTATGAGGTGGTGAGATCCCCATTGCAATAAGTGTTCAAGCAGAGACTAGGTAGACAGCTGTCAGAGATGGTGTAGAGAGGATTCCTTCATTAGATAAGAAATTGGACTGCGTGATCTCCAAAGACCCTTCTGATTCTAGGGCTCTCATCACCTTTCTGGAGCCCTCTTCTCCTCTGGGAGATAAATTCCTGTCCAGGTTGTAATTTCATATCTTCAGCTATTTTCTATCCATGTTCTCTCTGTTACCCAACTTTATTTAATAGGGAGCAGGGGCAGGGGCCAGAGAGGAAGAGGAGTAGGATGAAGGAGGAAGAGGACAAAAACATTACTTTGGTATATATCCCTCTTGTTTTCCTTCTATGGCTAAGGTATTTATTCTTTGCTTCCCATCAGATACCTCTGGCCACCCACTGACTAACTACTACCAGCTTGGCTTGGATGTCTTGGCTTTGTGTCTTCTAAATGGAACCTATTCATCCTCCAAAATTGCTGAGCTCTTCTCTGCAGAGCAAATGAAGAGTTATATTAGTGGTCGGTTCTCTGTGGGTAAGTAATGACACCAGGCTATCTTCCCTACACAAAATCCAAGTGTGAAATCGAAACAGAAATTTAGCCTCCATCATCTCATCTACTGTCTCAGGTAAACATTTTAGGGAGTAGTCAATCCATCAAGAAGTATTTAATAAGCTCCTACTACGTGCCATGCACTGTGCTGAGACCTGGGAATACAAAGAAGAAAAAAGTCTCTACTCTCAAGTGTCTTACATTCTAACAGAGTAGACAACATACGTAAATTAAAACAGACAAGATAAATATAAAGTAGATGGAAGGTAGCCTTGGAAAGGTTAGCACTACACCCTGAAGGGACTGAGAAAAATCTCCTGGAAAAGATGGCACTTGTATGGAGTCTTAAGAGAAGCCAAGGATTCTAAGAGCAGGAGATTAGGAAGGAGAGTGTTCCAAATGGGGAATGGACTGTGCCAAAGCATGGAAACGGGAAATGGTGCTCTGTATCTGAGAAGTGTCAAGTAGGGTAGTATGGCTGCACCATAGAGTGCTGTGGAGGAGAGTAAAGGGTGTGAATACTGGAAAGGTAGGAAGGGGCCAGGTTTATGAAAAGCCATTTCCTTCTCCAGCTCATTTTACAGATGAGGAAACTCAGGCAAATAGGGTTATGTGACTTGTCCAGGGTCATACAGCTAGGGAGTGTCTGAAGCCAAATTTGCACTCATGAAAATGAGTCTTGTTGACCGCAGGCCCCACACTCTATCCATGATACCACCTAGCTACCTGGGAATCACCTACACAGAGAGAATGATTGCAGCCCTAGGAACTAATGATAAAAACCAAGTAAACGTATAGAGAGAAAGGAGACCAGGACAGAACCTTGGTTAATGGTTACAACAGGGATGAAGACCCAGCAAAAAAAGCTGAAAAGGAGAGGGTAAGACCGATTATGAAGAGATCTAAGAAAGAGCAGAGTGATGAAAACCCAGAAAAGAGAGATTATCCAGCAAAAGGTAGTCATCAGTGTAAAAGACTGCAGAGAAGTCAAATAGGATGAGTATTGAGAAGAGGCCATGAAATATGGCATTTCAGAGATCATTAGTAACTTTGGAGAGAACAGTTTCAGTTGAATGATGAGCTCACAAGCTATACTTTAGAGGATTTAGAAGAGACAGAGAAAAGGAAGTGGAGGTACTGGTCATAGATGGCTTTTTTCAATGAGTTTAGCAGAGAAGGGGAGGTAGTGGGGGATGGTGTTAGAGGGATATAAGATGAGAAGGGGGGAGGAGGAAACTCTTGGAAAATGGGCTAAATTTTTTTTTGGTGAAGTAAAAATCCTTAGCAGAAATAGTGGGGGAAGGGAGTGGTATGAGAGGGTTTGAGAAGAGAATAAAAAGGTTGAAACTGCTGTGGTAGGTAAAACAAAGAGCCCATTAGGGAGAACTATTGAGTACCTTGTTATAGTGAGATTAGCCAGCACCAATTTGTAGTAGACTCAATTGTCACCATTTCATGATTTCTTCCAATTAATTCAGTTTCAGCATCATGTCAGTGAAGGTGGGGGAGGTGGATAGTGCGAACAATCCAGGGTTGTGGTTTAGCAAGTCATGATTGGCATAAGGACAACAGAACAAGGAATTCAAGAGAAGGGGATTGTGAAGAGCAGAACTGTTCCACCAAGGGGTCAAAATTGGGAAGGGAAAAGAGTACAGCGAGAGTAGAGGTGATGGCCCAAGACAGTACTGGGGAATGGAAGGATTGGCAGTCATAGACAGGATGAAGAGAAGGCTTAGATATAGAAGGTAATGGAAAGATAAAAATGTGCTGACCATGTGCTGGAAATTCAGAGTTCTTGAGCATGGCAGCAGAACATTTGCTGGTGATAGCAAGAGCATCTTTTTTGCAGCTTAGGTGGAATGGAAGGGTAGGTTGTGAGGGCTGAATCAATTGTGAAAGTGGAAAGCACATGAACATGTTCAGTTGAAGTCCCCATAATGAGGGAAGTAGTGGGGTGAAGAGGAAGACTGTGAACAAGGCACTGAATTTATGGAGAAAGGAAAGAGAATGTCCTAGATTGGGTGATAAATTTGTATTGAATGAACCCCAAAGGAAGAGAAGTCACTGAGTGATGGTCATAAAGAGGGAGTGGCAGTGGGGAGCAAGGAGTATTCCAACCCCCACCACAACCAGTTAGTAGGGAGTGTGAGAGAAAATCTAGCTAATCCTGGAGAGGGTGGCAAGGGAAACTGTACCATCAGAAGGGAACCAGGTCTCAGTGAATGCCAGAAGACAGGAGTGAGAAAGAAAAAGTTTTAAGATGAAAGAAAAATTGCTTATTATGGAGATGTTCCCGAAAGAACATTGGAAGGGACAGGAAAATCTGGAGTGGGAAATTGGCAAGGGAGGAGGAGAGGATTGAGGGAACAAAAATGAGGAAGCAGACAGAAGAATACAGAGACTAAGATAATACTTTCCATTCAGGGAATTATGACATCGGGGTATGTACTATAAGCACATCCTTCCTTTTTCACCACGTCCTGGGTTTTATCACTAGTTTTGCCAACTTTTGATATGGGGGGAGGTAAGATGGATACAGTAGGTGGGTAAGAATAGTAGTAGAAGAGGAAAGATCATTGCTGAAGTGTGTGTATGGGCATATGTTTCTGGAAAGGCTGAAGCAGAGAGAGCTATAGGAAGGCTCCTCCAGGGGACATATCCCATGACTCTCATGAACTTGGGGTCTTTTTGCTTTGGCAATAGTGCGTCTGGAGAGATGATACCAACAACTCACCCTCTCACAGATGTGTCTCTGAAAATAGAAGGGTAGATATATCAAGCATACTGAACAACAGTGTGCCTCAATTAAAAAAGAAAACCAGAACAGAGATTTCATCGATGTAAGAAGCTGTAAGAATTTGCTCTGCCTAGGAAGGTCAGCATCTTCTCTGTAACTTAAAGTCACCGAGAATTGATACAGGTAGTGCATCAGTCAATCAAATTGGGGAAATTTTAGCTCACAGGTAAGTATCAAAGTCGTCATTCATCTAAATGGAAATTAGCTCAATCAGATACCCACTTTGCATTAGAAACTTGGTATTGATGACTTATAAAAATAAGTCCCACACATGCTGCATTCAGGTAGAAATAACATACACACAGAATAGGACTGAAGGTCACAAGAGAGGGAAGACCTACACATCCAGATAGACTACTGGGGACAAAAATGGAAGATATAACGTATTGTAGAAACATCACTGGCTCTGGACTCAGAGTGCCTGGGTTCAAATCCCCTCCCTGAAATTTACTACCTGTGTGACCTTAGGCAAGTCATTTAAACTTTCTGGGCCTCAGTTTCTTCATCTGAAAAATAATAGGGTTAGAATAGATAGTGTCTGAGATACCTTTCAGTTCTAGACCTATGAACCTAACATAAGAAGACAAAATAAAAAATATACCTTTTCTAGGTTCCCATGCACTAGCCTGGAAGAGTCTAGGGTAGCAGTAAACCAAGAGATGCCCACTTACCTCTGAGACACACACACACACACACACACACACACACACACACACACACACCGGTACCTATGCTATGTTTTTTCTGACTCCCTGAATCTCTTAACAGACACTGGGGCACTTGCAGTCCTGGCTCTGACTTGTGTGAACAGGCAAAGCCCAGATAAAATTATCAGTAAAAATATATTAGGGCTTGTGGAGAAGATCCTGAAGGAGAAAAAACAAGATGGCACCATTGGAAATATCTATAGTACGGGAGAAGCCATGCAGGTGAGTTTATGGAAATTAAAGAGAAGAGACATCAGCAATAGTAACTGAAGAGGGTGCTATCCCCTCCTTTGGGCCCCCTGTTCTCAGGGGGGATAGAACACCTGTGTTCAAGTATCAGAAGGATTCTCTCTGTCTCTCTGTCTCTGTCTCTGTCTCTGTCTCTCTCTCTCTCTCTTTCTTCCTCCCTCCCTCTCCCTCACTCCTTCCCTCTCTTTCTCTTTTTCTTTCTCTCTCTCCCTCCTCTCTTCTCTGTATCTCTGTCACTCTTATTTTAATTTTTTTATTGATGCCTTTCTTGTTTTTTATATTACTACTACTTCCCAATGACTCCTCCCCTGACCCTTCCCAATATTACTCCCTCTTGTAACAAATAAGTACAGTCAAACTAAACAAATCATGGTTTCCCCTTTAATACAAGTGCCTTTGCTGTATTGGTTATCTTCAATTTATCTTGTCTAGATCCCTTGAAAACAAATTGTCTTTTGCTATTCTTTGTATCCCCAACACTTAGCACAGTGCCTGGTATGTTATAGACTCTTAATAAATGTTTATTGACTGACTGACCATATGGTTCTGTGCATCTCTCAGGAAGAGCTGATCCCTACTACTATTTCTTTTACATCCCCATCCATCCTTCCCCCAGTACTTAGCACATGATAGATGCTAAATAAATGCTCATTGGCTGATTATTTGAGAGAGCAATAGAAGAGATTGAGATTGGTATCTCCTCCCCCAGAATTCTTTAAAAACAGAAGAGACCTTTATCCACTAGGAGAGTTTATAGGTCTAGGTTTCCTCTAAAAAGGGGAAGGACAAATAGACTGCTGTCACATTCCCCTTCAAGATGTAGTCCCTAGAAAACTTCAGATTTCAACATGGTTTCTTAAATTGAGATTTCCTTTTTTCCCTCTCTTTCTGAACCCTATTAGGCCCTTTTTGTGACTCCAGAGTATTATAAGAAAGAAGACTGGGACTGCAATCAGACTCTCAAAACCGTGCTAAGCCAGATTCCTCGAGGAACATTCGGCTTGCCCATCGCTGCAGCCCAGGTGTTGCCTGCCCTGGAGGGCAAGTCGTACTTGGACATTACCCATGTTTCCTGTCAGTCCAGACAAGGTATAAGCATCCTAAGAGAGATGTCTTTATTCTTTCCTAAGAAGAAATCTACCCAATGAAAGTGAGTCCTAGGAGTCCTTGGAGCCTAGATGAAACTTCTGGGAATGATTTGCCCATGAGGTTAATCCCAATGCAACATCTGGAAATGAAATAGTCAACTATCTCGAGGAGGGAAATCTAAGAGAATGACAAATTGGATGGTATTCTCGCTGGGCCATTAGTCAGCAAGGAAGGCTCTGGTGAACTGATTCAGTTTTCAAAGCAATTGTGCCCTAGGTAATTCAATCCTCCTTCACTGGCTCCAAGAACCACTAGAACTCATTTCCACATTGCTTGCTTTTCTGGGAATAAGTAACATGGCATTACACAACTTCCTCCTCAATTGAAGCATGACTGTCTAATCAATTGTGACTGATGGTGTCTCCAAGTTGCAGAAACTATAGTGATTATACAGGAGAGGGTTAAATGAACATGAGTGAAAAAACAATCAATCAACAAACATTTATTAAGTATCGACTGTATGCTGGATATGATGCTCAGTCCTTGAGATAAAGACAAAAATGAAATAAATTGGGAAAGGTTTCATAGAATAGAGCCTCTCACATTTAGCTATAAAAATATTACAAAGTACCCACCTCACAACAACCTTGTGGGATGGGCTGTGCATGTTTCTTCCCAGTCTACAGATGAAGACACTATGGCTCACAAGGGTGAAGTGACTTCTCCAAGGTCACACAGCTAGTCAGTGACAGGAGTGGAATTCAAACCCAGGTCTTTGGACACCAAGGTCAAGATGCATTCCTCCGTGGAATGTTGCCCCTCTCAGAGAACTGGAGTTATTCAAAGGGACAGCGAAGGAAGACAGAGACCTTTTCTTCTTTTCTTTGTTCAACTCTTAATGAATGTAGCAAAAAAAGGGCCAAGAGACTAGTGAGAAATGAGAGTCCCAGCTTCTAGGGTTTCTGTGCTGAACATTGAACCTGGCTGGTTGATGAGATGTCAGCTTTCACTGGGAGATCCTGCTTCAGTTATTTCATGGCCCAGATTTGACTGAAATCACACTCTGGATAGTAGAGAGAACATCAGAGACAGTACTACCACCATCAGTCTCTTTTTAGGTACCTCCTCAGTGAGACACACAAAGCAGAGTGCTGCACAGAAATTCCTCTAGCTAGGTAGTGCAGTGGATAGAGCACCAGGCCTGGAGTCAGAAACACTCATCTTCCTGAGTCCAAATCTGGTCTCAGACACTTACTAGCTGTGTGATCCTGGGCAAGTCAATTAACCATTTGCCTCAGTTTCCTCATCTGTAAAATGAGTTGGAGAAGGCAATGACAAACCACTCCAGCATCTCTGCAAAGAAAACCCCAAATGGTTTCACAAAGAGTCAGACATGATAAAAACAACTCAACAATGACATAATTCTGGTTCCCTCCCCAAGATGCTTTCTACTCTCTGTCTCTCTGTCTCTCTGTCTCTCTCTCTCTCTCTGTCTCTTTGTTTCTCTCACTATTTCTCTGTGTCTGTCTCTATGTCTTCTCCTCTGGCTATCTTTATCTCTGTTTCTCTCTCTCTGTCTCTTTCTGTGTGTGGTGTGTGTGTGTGTGTGTGTGTGTCTCTTTTTCACATACACACACACACACACACACACACACACACACAAGTGCTCTATCTTGCTAATCTGCTCAAATCTGCAAGGAATCCCAACAAGAGAGACATGACCATCAAGAGACATAGAGACAAGGTCATCAAATTACAAGTCAAATGACAAATGGTGCTAGCCTCCTCCAGAACTACCAAATGTTGAGTTTTAATTAACCAAAATAGGACTCTCTGAGGACAGGAGGGGCAGGATAAAGGAATAGACCCAAATGGAGTTGGAATGGACCTGGAGCCAACCAAGGATTTGGTCTTTCTCTCATGTTTTGCTTGCCATCTGACCATTACGTATCTGAGTGTTCCTCTGTCTTCTCCTCTGTCCCTGGCAGGTCACCTCAACATCTCCACCCCAAAACCTACAGAACCCACTCACCAATCCAAGAATATCTCAGTCACTTACAGTGTAGTGGATTCCATCAATAACAACATTAATGAATCCACCATCGTCTCAGTGCCAAAGGATTCTGTCTTCCTGAAGGTGATGGAGGCGGCTCAAACCAAAAACTACGCCAAATTTCGGTAAGTTTCTAAAAAGATTCTAAAAAGATTCTAAAATGAATTAGAATGATAAGATTCTAAAATGATTCTAAAATTCAGCTTATAATACGGATTGCCTACTTCTACAGACAACGCCAGAATGAGGAAATTAGCTGTTCTGAAACCCAAGGAAGAAGCAAGTCTAGATTCATTAAAGACTTTCTAGGTCTCAGCAATGAAGAAGCAACAGCACTATGGATGACTAGGAATTTAAAGGCTTAAAAACACCTGGAATTTGATTGTGTGAGCAAAATCTGGTTCGCTATTATAAAGTCACATGAAGATTAGGGGGAAAATCGATTCCCAAGAGCTAATTTTAAAACTGCCCAAAACTTTTGCCTGGCCAGCAAGCAGGATTAAAAGCCGGTCCCCAGTCACTACGTACAATTCGCCTAGAGCAGGAGTTTTTAACTCGGGCTCCATAGATTTGGTTTTCTTTTTAATATCTTAATAATTGCATTTAAATATAATCGGTTTCCTTCGTAATCCTATGTATTTTATTGTATTAATTTGGAAACACCGTTGTAAAAGAGACAGGCACAGTGAAAGAAACAGACACAGAAAAAGAAAGAGAAACAGAGACAGAGGAGTCCGTGAGCTTTCCCAGACTGCCAGAAGAGCCTGAGACCAAAAAAAAAAAAAAAAAAAAAAAAAAAAGGGATAAGAATTCCAGTTCCAGGTCACCAAGGAAGAGCAGACCTCAAGAGAACAGAAAATCCAGGTTCCTGCTTGGAAGCTTTTCCCCTAGCAGCACAGAGTAGAGAGAGCTTTTTCCTTTTTATGTAATAATAAGAATTATTATTATGTAATGTTTTAAGTCTGCAAAGCACTTTACAAATATTACCTCATTTATCTTTCTATTCAGTTTCACTGCATTTTGCTTTGAATTAATGTGTAATTTTGTCTAGTCTAATAAAAACAAAATATCAAACAACCTAGAAAAAAATTTAAGGAATAATCTCTAACACCAGCATGTCGAAAGCACATGACCACCATATGCACCAAGGCTATTTAAACTACCCCAGAAGTTCATGGAGCAACACAGGAAAGGTAGCGTGGAAACAATGACCTTTCTCATGCTTTCCAATGTCTCCCAGGTTCCTGGCCTCCTTATACATCAAAAAATAATTAATCTCAGGATGCCTTAAAAGAGGCATAGTGACCACAAAAAAGGAGATAATGTGTGCTCTGGTCTGACCCCAGTGGGGCATCTTGTGGAGTTCCACATGCTACATTTTAGGGACAACACTGAGAAACTGAAGCGTATCCCAATGAGGATAGGAAGGAGCCTGGGATAATTAGCCTAGAGAAGACTGAGAGAGGAGATAACTACTTGGAAGTATTTGAGAGACTGGCTTTGTAGAGGAGAGATCACACTCACTCTGCTTGGCCCCAGAGGGCAGAAGTAGAAGCAATGAATAGAAGCTGAAGAGGGGCAGATTTTGGATCATGGAAGGGAAAACTTAGCAGCAGATAAGGGTGCCCAGAAGTGAAATGGGCTGCCTCAGTAGGTAGCAGGATAAGAGCAGCCTGTTGACTTGACTTGTTGAATAGGTGGCTTAGGAAAGTAACTGGAAATCAGAAAGGCCTGAGTTTGAATTCCGCCTTGGATACTTAATAGCCTTGTGTCCCTGGAAAAGTCATAACCTCTGTCAGCCTCATTTTCACCATCTATAAAATGTGATTACAATTCCAGGATCCTTTCTTATAATACTCTGAAGTCACAAAAAGGGCCTAATAGGATTCAGTGAGATTAGCTTGGAAGCCTCCTTGAGGATGGGGAAATGTCCTTTGGTTTGTTTTGGGCTTTTTATATCCACAGTAAGTGTTTAATAACAGTTTATTGACTGATTGATGGGGGTTGTTTGTGAGGATAAATGTGATACCACATGCAGCATTTTGTAAATCTTAAAGGGCCACATAAATGCTAGCTATTTCCAAGCAGGGAATTGGGAACCACTTGTTTCACGGTAGAGGCAGATTCCTATTCAAGTATGGGTAGGACCAAATGACTTGTCAGATCTCAGACAGCCATGAGATTATGTAATTCTGTTACTCCAGGTTCACAACGGAGTCAGGTCAATGGGGACCATATGTCACCTCTGTTCATGGTATTCAGGCCAGCAGTAAAAACAGAACCTACTGGCAGCTCCTGAGTAATCATCAACCACTGGACCAAGGTGAGCAAAGATGTGGCAGATAAAATAAAGAAGCAGAAAATTCTCCGAGCACTCGTACTTGGAATTCTGCAGTGTGCAAAGCTCTGTTTCTGGGGAGATTTTTTTTAATTAGAAAATGTCCCATGAAGTAAGGGCTTGTGGGGGTGGGTAAAATCTATGGCATTGCTCCTTTACTTGGAGACCCTAGCTTTCATCATCTGACTCAGTCTTCTCTCATTCCCCCCTACAGGAGCTGGGACCTTTGTAGTGTCTGATGGCGACAACCTGGAGGTCAGGCTGAGTCAATATTGAGGGAAGAGATATTGGAAGAGTCATCCAACTACAATATCCAACCTTTCTACCTGTGGAGTCCACCCTAGGATTCCTTGGAGAAATAGAAGACCCCTTGCCTTTCTCCTCACTCATCTCAGCCCCTTTGGGAGGCAGCTTTGTCCTTTCTCTCTCTCTCTCTCTCTCTCTCTCTCTCTCTCTCTCTCTCTCTCTCTCTCTCTCTCCCCTTACACAATAAAAATTCAACAGAATAATAGTGTCATCGACCATTTCTGCTAATAAGAGGGCTTTGGAAATCAAAGAAAGGAACTTTTGTCCAGCCACCATTAAGAGGGTCTAGGTAAAAAATGCCTGGTGTGGATATAAGTGCTTTAAAATACATAGTACTTCCTCTGCTTTATTTGTTCCTCACTGTGACCCTGTGGAATTAAGACAATGAATATTTATTAGTCCCATTTGGCAGATGAAGAAACTGAGGCCCAAAGAAGAAAAGTAAGTAAAGATCCTAAGATTTCAAGCCAGAAGAAATCTTTGGGAAAATCTAATCCAGTCTCCTCATTTGGCACATCAGGATGACAGAGGTTAAGTTGATGGGGTTCTCGCTCTCCCTCCAATTCCCTTTTGCTTAGTTCTCTGTGTACATGTTGTCTCCCCCAATCCAACGTAGCTTCCTTGAGGACAAGGGGAATTTCATTGCTTTCTTTGCATCCAGAGCGTCTTGCATTCATTCATTCATTCATTCATTCATTCATTCATTCATTCAATAAGCACTTATGAAGTGTACCAGGCCCTAGAGCTACACAGATGATTAAAAAAAATAAAAAATATAATATCAAGCATCTCTCTTCTTGTTTTATTTTTTGACATTAGTAAACCCAGATATTTTAGGACCAGAGGGCAAAGTAGAAGATGAAGTAGTCCACCAGTCACCTCCTGAAAGAAATACCAAAATGAAAAATACTGAGATTGTAGGCAAAATCCAGAGCTCACAAGTCAAGGAGACAATACAGCGAGTAGCCAGGAAGAAATCATTCAAATACCGTGTAGCTGTGGTCAGGATCATACAAGATTTAGCAGCTATCATGATAAATAGGCTTGGAATGTGATATTCCAGAAGGCAAAGGAACTAGAATAACAACCAAGAATAACTGAGCCAGCAAAACTGAGTGAGCAAAACTATTGGGGAAATGGACATTTAATGAAATGGAGGACTTTTCAAGTACTCTTGATTAAAAGATCAGAGCTAAATAGAAAATCTGACATTCAAACACAAGTCTCTAGAGAAGCACAAAAAGGTAAACATGGATGAGAAATCATAAGAGATTTAGCAAAGTTAAACTGTTTACATACCCAAATGGGAATAAGATACATGTAACCCCTAAGAACATTACCCATCATTAGGGTAGTTAGAAGTACTCTATTTAGAGGGCATGGCTTTGGGTCTATTATGGTAAATGATCTCAAAAGAAGAATGGAAGAGTGAGAAAGAGGGATGCATTTAGAAGACAGAAGAAGGGAGAGGAAGAATGAGGGAAATTATCTCACATAAAAGAAATGCTTAAGGAAGAGATTTACAATAGAGGGAAAAATAAATCGGGGAGCAAACAGCACTTCAACCTCACTCTCATCTGAACTCATTTAAGGAGGAAAAATAATATATACCAATGTAGTTGGGCATAGAAATTCATCTCACCCAACAGGGAAGCAGGAGAGAAAGAGGCTTAAAGAAAAGGGGTGGGGGAGTGATAAGAAGGTAGGTAGATTAAGAAAGGCAATCATCAGAGGCAAAACAGACGTTTGAAGAGGAGATGGTAAAAAAAAAAAAAGAGTAAATGAATAGAAGAGATAGGATGGAGAGAAATGCGCAGCAGATATAACTGTGAATGTGAACAGGATGAACACATTCACAAAAGGGAAGAGGAAAGCAGAATAGATTAGGAACCAGGATCCAACAATATGTTGTTTACAAGAGACACACTTGAAACAGAAAAATAAGTAGAGTTAAAATAAGGGGGCTGGAGCAGAGCCCTTTTTAAAGAACGGGGGAACAATCATGATCTCAGACAAAACAAAAGCAAAAATACATCTAATTAAAAGAGATATTAAGGGAAATTACGCTTTGCTAAAAGGTACCACAGACAATGAATTAATATCACTACTGAACATATATGCACTAAATACCAAAGCATCAAATTCTTGGAGGAAAAGTTAAATAAGTTATAGGAGGAAACAAGACAGCAAAACTATATTACTGGGGGACCTCAATTTTCTCTTTTCAGAACTAGATTAATCTGATCATAAAACAAACAAAAAAATACGGTAAGGAGATGAATAGAATTGTAGAAAAGTTAGATGGGATAGCCCTCTGGAGAATATTGAATGGGAATAGAAAGCTCCACCTATTTCTCAGCTCTGCATGGTACCTTCACAAAAACTGGCCGTGTATCAAGGTATAAAAACTTCACAAACAAATACAAAAAAAGCAGAAATGTTAAATGCACCCTTTTCAGACCATAGTGCAATAAAAATATATTCAATAAAGAGACTCTGAAGTATAGAATAAAAATTAATTGGAAGGGGCAGCTACACGGTGTAGTGGATACAGCACTGGTGCTGGAGTCAGGAGGACCTGAGTTCAAATCTGGCCTCAGACACATAACACTCACTAGCTGTATGACTCTGAGCAAGTCACTTAAACCCAATTGCTTTACCAAAAAACAAATAAATAAAAATTAATTGGAAACTAAATAATCTAATCCTACAGAATGAGTGGGTCAAAGAACAAAGCATAGAAGCAACTAATAATAGATGCCAACAATGAAACAACATACTAAAATTTGTGGGATGCAGCCAAAGCATGTTTTGTGGGAAAATTTATTTCTCTAAATCTGTATAGCAATGAAAGAGAGAAAGAGCAGACCAACGAATTAAGCAGGCAACTAAAATAAATCTAGAAAAAGAACAAATTTAAAATCCCCAATTAAATACCAAAATATAAATCTTAAAAATCAAAAAAGGGATTAACAAAATTGAAAGTAAAAAGTCATTGAACTGGTAAATAAAACTAGGAGGTGTTTTATGGGGGGAGGGGGAACAATAAAATAGGCAAGTCATTGGCTAATTTGATTTAAAAACAGAAGAGAAAACCGTATTACTAGTACAAAAGGGTGAATGGACAACCAACAAAGATGAAATTAGTGCAATTACAAGGATATATTTTGTCCAACTTTATGCCAATAAAACTGATCATCTAAATGAAATGAATGTTTACAAATACATGAATCGCCCAGATTAAGAGTAGAGGAAATAGAATACTTAACCCTATCTTAGAAAAAAGAAATTTAACAATCATAAATGAGCTCCTTGAGGAAAAAAACTATAAAAAAGGACTACATGGGCTTACAAGTAAATTCTACCAAAACATTTAAAGAACAATTAATTCTAATACCATATAAACTATTTTTAAGAATAAGTTAGAAAATAAAGGAGTTTACCAAATTCCTCATATGACACAAATATTGGTTTGATATCTAAACCAGGGAAAGCAAAAACAGAAAAAGTATAAACAAATATCCCTAATGAATATTGATGCAAAATGTTTTAAATAAAATCCTAGCAAGGAGATTACAACAATGCATCATGATGATCATGGCACTATGACCAGGTGGGATTTACACCAGAACTACAGGGTTGGTTCAATATTTGGAAAACTATAAGCATCATTGACCATATCAATAACAAAAACAACAAAAATCATATGATTATATGTCAAAAAGCTTTTGACAAAATACAACATGCATTCCTGTTATAAAAAAACAAGAATAAGCATTATTGTAAAGGAGATGTACTAAAAACCATTTCGACAAGAGCAGGCGTGAAGCAAGGATGTCCATTATCACCATTATCATTCAATATTGTACCAGAGATCTTAGCTACAGCAATAAGACAAGAAAAAGAAATTGAGGGGGCAGCTAGGTGGTGCAGTGGATAGAGCACCAGCCCTGTAGTCAGGAGCACCTGAGTTCAAATCTGACCTCAGACACTTGACACTTACTGGCTGTGTGACCCTGGGCAAGTCGCTTCACCCCACTGCCTAGCCAAAAAAAAAAATTGAAAGAATTAGAATAGGCAGCAAGGAAATAAAAATATCACTTTTTTGTAGATGATATACTCGGAGAACCCTAGAAAAATCAACAATAATAATATTAATAACTAGCAATTATATAGTACTTAAAGGTTTGCAAAGCACTTCATATGTTATCTCAATTAACGTTCACAATTCTGTGAAATAGATGCCATTATTATCCCTATTTTACAGATGAGGAAACTAAGGCTGAGAAAAGTTGAGTGATTTACCCAGGGTCACACAGTTGATAAGTGGCTAAGGTAGAAATTGAGCTTAGAATGGACATTATGTTGACTTACTTTGTTACTAGCTTATAATGACCTTGTTCTTACCTCAGACCACTCAGTGAATGAATTTTAATTTCTTATTTTGAAATGCCTTTTGAATTTCATTATCATTTGTAAACATTCTGATAAATGAAAGCTATTACAAAGTTTTTTGTTGTTTTCTTTGGGTTTTTTTAAAGCTCAAATAGTAAATTAGTTTTCTGGGAAGTCTGGTTTTGCAACCCGTCCCTGTTCCTTATCGCTGCCATTCTCCTCTTGTAGTTTACCCAGGTGTCATGTTAATGTTTCTGTCTCACTGCTGAGAGACCTTGCAAATACCTAGAATTTGTTGGCAGGAGTCACAATCTGCCAGCATTGGGGCTGACCCGCAGGAAGATTGTGAAGTAGGTGGTTTGTCTTTGCTACACTCCAACATCCCTTACGGCAGGTAAGGGACACACGCGGGTGTGTCCTTCATGCTCAGGTCATCGTGTGCAGTAGGACATCTCCTAAGAGAGGGGGACAGAAAAATCCCAAACTTCTCTGCCTTTTCCTTGAGATATTCCTAATGCTGCCTGTCCCAGATCTATCCGAAGAAAAGTTCATGTCCCTAGAGAATGACCATGGAGTTCGTGAGAGCAACAATGGTTAATGACCAAGTTTGTCCCTGGTAGAGGACATGCTACGTATGACTCATTAGAATCTCCTTACCTGACTTGGACATGCTGGCTGTGTGACTGTAAGCAGGCCACTTGTCTTCTCTGAGATTCAGGTTCCTCCTGGAAAAAGGGGGTAATCATGCCTAAAGCAAGTCTATAGGATTGTTGTGAAAGTTCAAAATGAGGCAGCACGCCCCAGGCAGGTCAAACCACCACCACCACCTTGACTGTCATCTTCCCTCAGACCTTGTTAGAAACAGACCAAGACCTTGAACCCAAGAATCTTGGAGATAGCTCCCCAACAAAGCACAAGACCTGCTTCTAGCCCAGCCCTCATTGTCATCATCAATGGGAGAAATCATCACTTTCCTCCTCATAAACATACACCACCATAAACAACCTCTGACCAACTGCCAACAACAATCAGACGGAGTAGCCTGAGAGGGGCAAACATCCCCTGACCACCGGTCCTGCTTCCAGCCACCATCCAGGGATGTCCCCACCCACTGCCAGGCTCGCTGCCACTCACACAACAGGCAGGCTGACCCGACCAAAGCAGCAGGGCTCTCTGGGGGAAAGACAGGAGAGAATATGTGGCCCATAGTTCAGAATACCGCCAGCCACCACCTTGAACAGCATCTCCCCTCAGACCCTGATGGAGAGAGCCCAGAGCCTTGGCAGTGGCCATGCTTCCAGCCCAGTGCCGTAGCCACGATCCTGGGAAGCCCCTGTGGAGACACTGCCTGTCAACCATCCCTGCAGGTGCTAATCACATATTCTGAAGACCCAGAAAAAAAAAAGTTCTTCCCACCAACGTCCTGGTTCAACATCAGAAACCGATACGATTTTGTCAGTTGAAAAGACTTTAAAGATGAGGCATTGACATCTGCTTTACCTCTGCACCCTAAGAACCACGCAACCTTTTGTCCAACCTGCAGCTGAAACCTCCCCGATGTGTTGTCCTCTCTATTAGAATGGGAGCTCCTTGAGGGCAGGCCCTATCTGACTTTCCTATTAATATCCCCAGCGCTTAACCCCGGGCTGGGCACCTGGTAAGGGTTTAATAAATGCTTTGTGTATTTACTCATTCAAAAGAGATCATGTGTATAAGGCACTTTGCAAACATTAAAACCGTATACAAATGTCCTACAAAAAGGCCACTAACACTCTCCTAGAAAGAACTATCTAACTTGGTGCACACCACCTGCCATCTCATGCCTTTCTGCTGGCTGTCCTCTGTACCTGGAATGCCTTCATCTCCACTTGATAGAATCCCTCACTTTTTTCATGATATAGCTGAAGCACCACTTTCCTCAAAATCCCTTTCTCAATTCCCCAAACTGGTGGCCCCCTTCCTTCTAAACTAACCCCCATCAAATTTGTATTTCTTCTGGTTTATTTGGAATATATTTGTATATGTATAGATAATTTTTCTGGTTACAATGGAAGCTCCTAACAAGTGGGAGTTTCATTCATTGTTTTGTAGTCCCAAAGCCCAGTGTGTGGTAGCGGCTCTATATTCAGTGGAGTTCAGATAGAAACTGTCCACAAGCTGCTATCACTGTTCTTCTTTGTTTGATGTCTGTCAAACATCATGTTGTTTTTGCCACTATCCACTTTGTTTTTCTATTCTTTTTTGATGAAGGTTTTTTATTTGTCCTCATATCTTCGATGATTCTCAGATGTCACTGTCCTGCTATTATTTTCTTATATTTAATGACCCACGAACTATTGTGCAGGCCGATAAGATGACTGCTTCTTGTAATTGAATAAAATTATTAGGAAATAAGCTCGTCTTCTACATACTCACTGCAAGCATCCACAGTACAACTCTAGCTGCAAGCACAATGCGTACATCAGTCTGTCCTCACACGACTTTTATTTCATTTGCTATTACTATTCTTGCTGTTATTATCATCTCGTCTTTCTCCTCTAGTTAGATAGCACTCATGGAGAAATGGCCCTGGGATAGATCTCCATCCTGCTGTGATTCTTTCAGTGCTGGATATTCTACAGACTATTGTGCAAACAGACAGAATAACTGCTTTTTGTCATTGAATAAAAGTGGCAGGACAGACACCCTTCCTCTCTCGGGTCAATGACTCCAGCAGGAGGCAAGATGACGGAACAGCAGGTACTTCAGCCTTCCTCCCCCTGGCTTTCGCTTCTTCCTTAGCTCGGGATTTTGAATGCTTTTCGTAGCTTGGAGATGATGAATATTAAACATGGCAACAACGATCAAAAATATAAGTCTTAAGTTGTAATGAATCGATACGACGTCTTGGCGATGGTGGAAAATGGTTTTGTCTGGGGTAACAATCTATCTCCAGGGGAGTTTATTTTGATATGCTGAGATTACTATCATTAGGTGATTGTTATTATCATCATGGTTATTATTATGATGAGGTTAATATTATTATTAGGCAACTGGGTTTTGTAGTGACTAGAATGTTGGACTTGGAATCAGGAAGACCTGAGTTCAAATTTTGCCTTAAATATTGTGTGACCCCGAGCAAGTCATTCAAGCTCTCTCAGTCTCAGTTTCTTCATCTATAAAATGGGGATAATAAAAGGTTATTGTGAGGAGCAAATGAGATAACAGATGTAAAGCACTTTGCAAACCTTAAAGAGAAATGTTAGTGGTTACTGTTGTTGTTGTTGTTTTATTGTTATTATTTACAACTCTGAAGAATCTTCTAAAGATGCCATGTCTATTGCCCAGATGTCTCTTTCCCAGGACAACTGCCAGAAAGTCACCTTGGAGGATCTGCAGAAGGTAAACACTGATAAGAATGCAAGAAAAGAATATCTGTTGAACAGAAGAGGTTGAAGGTCAGGGTACTCTAAAAGGCAACCATATAAAGGACAAAGCAAGGGAAGGGCCACTTTTGCTGAAACAGATGAATGGTAGATAGTCCTGCAGTAGAAGAGCCCCAAGAGAAGAGGAAGGAAGATGATCCTGTTTACAATCCCTCTCTGGAGCCTCCTCTGGGCTGTGAGTGGGGCCCACACGCTCACCAAGAGTGAATGCTGTGAGCATGGTCATCCCCTATTTGAAAATGGGGTTGGGGAGAGGGGAGATGAGAAATATCTGTTGACTGGGAGGCAGCTGAGAATGTGATCTTTGTATTTGTCCTGCATGTGTGTTCCCTTCTTCCCACCCCCCCACTCCTAGCAGAATGTAGGCTCCCTGAGGGGGGAGGTGAGGATCTTAGTAGTGGGAGAAATTGGAATATCTAGAGGGGCATTGTTGCAGAAATGAAAAGTCACTCTGGGATCCATGGCATCAGTGAAAGTGATGGTGGGAGAGGGGGAGCTGGGCCATGTCATTCCTGATGGATCGGGTCATGTGGCTTTGACGTCCTTCATGAAGGAGACAAAATAATCCATGGTATGAAATTTGTGGAGATGAGTCCACTGTCTTCCTGGAGCGGATGGGGAGTCTCTGTGGGGCACTTGATGAGGATTAATAAGTACAAGGTAGGATTTGATGCTGTTTGTTATACAGTGAAATGAGCACTAGTTCAGAGCTCAGAAGACCTGGATTCAGATCTTGCCTCTGACACTCGCCAGCTGTGCGAGCCAGCATAACTTAATGTTACTTAATGTCCAGGGGCCTCAGCTTCCTTAACTATAAAAAGAGAAGGTTGGAAATCTCTTCCAGTTCTTAAAAATGTGATCTTAACAAATAATCATATATTTCAAATTAATAGCAACACTTTATGACCCTATGACTTCCAAAAGTTTAGGAAAAGGAAATGGCAAACCACTCCAATATCTTTGCCAAGAAAACCCCAAATGGGGTCACAAAGAGTTAGATACGACTGAAACAACTGAATAACAATGATAAGGTCATGTTTGGAGCTGAGGTAACAGGCTAGGAAGAGACTTTCTCAAGGCCCTTAATAAAAGCTGTACAATATTCACTTCCCCTCAAAAATCACCACAATGATGACCACCTTTAGGGTGTCAGCCTACTGATTTAGGTAACCTTGTTGTTTGTGTTGATGTCAGCATGGTTGGCCATGAACATTTAAGATCCTTCCTGTTACTTAAGTCACTATTTCTTCAAAAATTGTGCATGTGCAAGTTTTGAATATACTTTGATAAATTGGTTCCCAGACATTTTATGTATTTTGTATGAATGCAGAGAGAGACACTTCCTTTTCTTTTTCTTCTGTCTGCACTGGTTGTTGCTACATATGCATGCTGTTGATTTTTGTGAGTTTATTTTTGTATCCCGCTACTTTGCTGAAACTATTCATTGTCTCAGTTCCTTACTTTGCTGATTCGCTAAGATCTTCTAAGTAAACATCTTAGGAAAGTGTGCTGGACTTTGAGCCAGAGAAGGTGAGCTTCAATCCCACTTACTACCTGTGTGACCCTGGGCAAGTCATTTAATGTCTCTGGGCCTCCATTTCTTCACCTATAAAATGAAGGAGTTAAAGGAGATGATCTCTAAGGTCCCTTTTAGCTCTCACTCTACAGTCTTATGATAATATGATCCTGTGTAAAATGTGTCTCTGGGAGGAAGAATCACCAGATGCTTGAGTAACTGCTTCTGGTTCCTAGCTATTCCTGCAGAAAAACAAGCCTTGGTGGATGATCTCCAAGATGTCATGGAGAGCTCTGTGACTCCATCCTCCTTTCCCAATCCCAGCATCCTGATTGCCATGAACCTGGTTGGGGCCCACAGTGCAGAGGCCCAGAAGCTCCTCACTGAAATCATCTTGTCCACTGACCTAAGAGGTAACACAAATTGGCAAGCTCCATGAAACTTTCAAAATTTCCAGTTTCATAAATCAACTGCAAAGAAAGCACTCTGGAAACCCCAGAGCTCTACAGAATGGGAGCTCTTTCTCCCTTCAGCTCTATTTTAGGTTCAAGTTCAAAAACCATCAGTGAAGGGCCCTTTCTATACAAAGTACACCTCTCACAAGTCATCACCTAGCTTCTGCTTGAATATCTCTGATGAAAGTAAAATCACTCCTTCATACAAGCTTGCCAGTTCCATTTTGGGACAGCTCTGAATAGTCGGATGTTCTCTCCCATAAGGAAACAAACTCCATTACCCACTGTTCCTAGCTCTGCCCTCTAGGACTATGTAGAATAATTCTAGGTTCATTTCCAGGAGGTATCAGGATCAAGTGGAAAGAATACTAACCCCAGAGTCAGGGTACCTGGTTTCAGATCCCAACTCTGATACTTCCTACCTGTGGGACCTTGTCACTCAACCTCCTTGGGTCTCAGTTTCTTCATCTGTAAAATGAGATTTTGGAGTAGATGACTTCTGAGTTATCTAGAGCTCTAAAGCTGTGATCCATGTGAAAACTCTTCAGATATTTAAACACATTTAAGTTTCCTCTTCTGTGGGCTAACCATTCCTCCTTCTAACCCTTCTAAGGCCCCTGAGGTACCTTGTGGTCATTTGCTTGAATGCATTTTCTGAATGGCAATGGCAATCTAGTTCTAACTTTGTTCTTTTTTCCATGAGAAAAGCCATTTCAGGGGCAGCTAGGTGGCGCAGTGAATAGAGCTCTGGCATTGGAATCAGGAGGACCCAAATTCAAATCCAGCCTCAGACACTTAACACTTACTAGCTATGGGACCCTGGGCAAGTCACTTAACCCCAATTGCCTCACCAAAAAAAAAGAAAGAAAGAAAAGAAAGAAAGAAAAGCCATTTCACAAATTTACTCTCTCTAAGGTAACCTCCCTAAGAAAAATCAAAGTTATCTGGATAAAATAAAAGTGAGCAATTTCCCTTCCCCAAAGTGGCTCTGGCCAAGAGGCTTTCATGTCTATGAATCATAGGGTGAGTTCTTATTCCTACCCCCTTGACTTCTCTGCAGATCTTACTATTGGCCAGCTGGCCCTCAACATCATGGCTCTCACCTCATCCTGCCAAGATCCTGGAAACAGACTCTCGATTCTGAAAAAGCAAATGGAGAATTGGGCATCTTCAAGTAAGAGGGGAGCTGAAGGGGGAGGAGGAGGAGGTGACCCTTCCCCTGGAACTCTAAACCCAGAGGAAGGGAATTGGGGAGGCAGGCAAGGAAAGAGAACATGACCTCCAATTTATTCCCTCCCTTTTTTTTCTAGAGATGATTACAAATCCTACCAGGTAATGGAAGGTTTGTCTACAGATTCCTCTCCTCCACAGAAAGTGGGAGGAGTCACTTAGGCATCTAGAGCCCTAGATGTGGAATGCAAATCTTGCTTCTGACAGTTATGAGCTGTGACCTCGGGCCGGGCTCCGGGTCTCAGTTTCCTTATCTACAAAATGTGAAGAGATAGGGATGCATTGTATCATTGAGGGATGTAGTATCCATGTGTCAATGGACACTGACACTACCTCTATCCACATCCATCACCTTCATATGCTCTAAGGAATTTAACCATTACCCACGCCTCTCCTTCCTCATTATAGATAGGCTTTCTGACAATCTCACACTAAAACACTTTCTCTGCCTCCTTTCCAAAAATAATCTCAGTCATCCAATCTGACCTCACTGGGACCCCATTTAATTTTTAGGCCCACAAGATCCATATTCAGTCTTCTATGGACCCAGCCTGGGACTCTTGGCTCTGTGCCAGAAGAACCAAGCGGGCACCTTGGAACTAGCCATCAAATTTTCCAAGATGTTGCTAGCCAATACCTCACGCTTCAACATGGGTGAGTGAAGGGTTGCTCCAAACCCTCCTGAGCTGCAAATGGGCTCATAGGAGGGAATGTACTAAATGACAACTCTGGGACCCAAAGGTAAGTAGCAACTAAGAGACGGGAGCAGAGGAGGAGCAGAGGTAATAGATGACCAAGTCCAATGTGTAGGATCTAGGGCAACCAGAGAGGATTGGTCCCAACTTGGGGCAAATCAAGTAATTAATTCACAAGCTTTTCTGAAGTCCCTGCTGTGTATACAGCACTTAGCTAGGCACTAGAGATACAAAGACACAGAATGAAATAATCCCTGCTCTTAACGAGCTTACATTCAGATGTGGGAAGTTGGGGGCAGCTAGGTGTCACATTGGATAGAGAACTAGCCCTGGAGTCAGAAGGACCTGAGCTCAAATCTGACCTCAGACACTTGACACTTACTAGCTGTGTGACCCTGGTCAGTTAACCCCATTGCCTAGCAAAAAAAAAAAAAGTGGGAAGTTTATTTCTCTATGTATATGTACATACATAAGATATATAAATAAATAGATATAAATATAGATATATATGCATACATATATACACATATGTATATACACACAAATATGTCTAAATATATATAGGATAACTATGAGAATAAATGCAAAGTAGTTAAGTAAAAGGTAGTTTGAGAGAGTCCTAAATCAAAAATAATCCCAGAAAAAATAATAAGTGATATGTATATAGCATCTCAAGATTTACAAGGTGCTCTTATTGCATTATCTTATTTATACCAATTCAACAAATATTTATTAAAGGCCTACTATGCACATGCAATCAGTCAGCAAGCATTTACTAAGCATCTACTATGTGCTGGGCTCTGTGCTTGATAATATGCATACGAAAAATAAAACAATCCACACAGAAGAAGCTTGCATTCTATCGGCAGAGACAAGTACACATGCAAGTGTTACACAGACTGATTACAAAGTAAACACAAGGTAGTGGGGCCAAGAACTCTAGTCAATAGAGAGAATCAGGGAGGGCTTCACACAGGTGGTGCTGAAGTTACATCTTGAAGGAGGAGGGGGATTCTATGAGGCAGATAGGAGGAAGGAACACATTCCAGGAATGGAGGATGGCCATTGCAAAGGCATGGCGATAAGAAATGGAAGGCTTGTGGAGAAGGAATTTCTTAAATGGCCAGTTTAACCAGATCGCAGAGTACAGGAAAGGGAATGATGTGGAGTAAGGCTGGAAGAATAAGTTGAGCAAAGGCTATGATCGTCTTTAAAAGCTAAATGGAGAGGTTTCTGTTTGATCCTAGAGGCAACAGGGAACCAGCCACTGGTATTCGAAAAAGAGACAGTCAGATCTATGCTTAAGGAAAAGAGCTTTGACAGCTGAATGGAGGATGGACTAGAATAGGAAAAGACAGGAGGCAAGGAGATCAATTAGAAGGCTATGGCAATAGTCTAGGTGAGATGCAATGAAGATCTGAACTAACATGATATCTGGGAATGAAGAAGGGGGTAAATATGAATGATATTGTAGAGGTAGAAATGATCTAGGCAACTATTTAGATTTGTGAGATGAGTAACTGTAAGGAACAGAGGAAAATGCAAAGGGTATAAACCTGGGAAACTAGGAGGATGGTGGTGCCTTTGCCAGAAATAGGGAAGCCTTGAAGAGGGGTGGGTTTGGTAATAATAAAATAACTTTTATTAAGCACCAACTATGCGTCAGGCATTGCAGTAAGTGCTTTCAAATATTATCTCATTGGATCTTTGCAACCCTGGGAGATAGGTGTTATTATAATCCCCATTTATAGTTGAGGAAACTGAGGCAAAAACCAAGGTTAAGATGCCAGGCCCAGTACTCTATCCATTATGCCACCTAGCAGCCTTTATAGATAAAGAGCTCTATTTTGGACATATTAAGCTTGAAACACCTTTGGAACATCCGGTTTGAAATGTTCACTATGCAGGTGGTATCCTAGCACTCAAGCTCTGGGGAGAGACTAGGGCTGGATATTTAGATCTGGAAGTCATATGCATAGGAACTGACTCAGTCACCAGCAGAATATGTGTAGAGAAAAGAGGGCCCCAGATAGAACATTAGGGAACATCTATAGTTAGGAAGCATGATATGGATGATGAGCCAGCAAAGAAGACTGAGACGGAATGATCATATAGAAAGATAAAAAGAACCAGGAAAGAGTAGTGTCAAAAAAGCCAGAAACTAGTCGAAAATAAGAGGGTAGTCAATAATGCCAATACTGCAGAGAGGTCAAGAAGGATGCAGAATGAGAAAAGATCATCAGATTTGGCCATTAAGAGATCATTGGTAATTTTTAAGAGACCAATTTCAGTTAAGAGTGAAGGTTGGATGACAGATTGCGAAAAGGGCTGAGGAGTGAGAGAGATTAAAAGAGTGTTTACAGTTTTTTCTAGGAGTTTGGCTGAAAAAGGGAGGAGAAATATGGAGTGGTAGCTTGAGAAGGTGGTAGGATAGGCCTAAGAAGGGTTTTTTCATGATGGAGAGCTTCGGGCATGTTGGAAGACAGTAGGGAAGGAACCAATACAAAGACATTGAAGGTAAGAGTGGAGAATAATAAAAAGGAAAACTGTTAAAGATGGAAAGCTATGGGATTAAGGGCACATGAAGACGGGGTGACCCTGACAAAGAGAAAGGCCACGTCATCATCAGACACTGGAGGAAAGGAGAAAAGAGATTGGCATGATGACAAAGGCTTTTGAAATAAAAGGAATGGGAGAAGAAAGAGTTCAAAGCAAATGGCCTCAATTTTCTCAACAAAGGCACAGGGAAAACAAAACCAAAAACAACAGTCCTGGCCCCCCAAAAATTTACATTCTACTTATTTGTCCATCATGATAACCTATAAGGTAGGTGCTACAGACTGTATTATGCTCATTTAATCAACCAATCAATCAGAAGGCCTTTATTTATCATGTTCCAAGCACTGGGATAGGCCCTAGGCATACAAAGACTAAATTAAAACAATTCCTGCCTTCATGTTGCTTACATTCTGTCAAGAAAGACAACGTGTAGCTATGTGCAAAGTGGATACAGATTGGATGCAAGGAAATTTGGGGGAAGAAGGCAAAAGCAGCTGGGAGGGGATGGCAATCAAGCAAGACTTCCTGTAGGAGACAGTCTGAGCTTTGAGGGAAAGTGGAGATTCCAAGAGGCAGAAGTAAGGAGGGATGGCATTCCAGGCATAGGGCATAGCCAATACAAATGCACAGAGATGGGAGATGGCACCTCTACGTGAGGAATGAAGAGAACCAGCTTGGCCAAAGCATAGAATGCATGAAGAGAAGTACTACGTAACAAAGCTAGAATGGTAGTTTCTGAAAGGCTTTAAATGCCAGAGATACTTATATTTGATCCTGGAGGTAGCAGGTACTGGGGTTGATTAAGTAAGGCAGTGACATGGTCAGATCTTCATTTTAGGAAAATCACTTTGGAAAATCAGATCACTTTGGCAGCTGTACTGAGAATGAATTGTACTAGGGAGAGGCTTGAGGCAGGGAGACTGATGCAGAGGCTATTGCAATAAGCCAGGTAAGAGGTGATTAGGACGTGGACTAGCTGTGTGAGTGGAGAAAGGAAGGGTGTTGGAAAGGAAGAAATAACAAGAATTGGAGCTGCCTGACATGTGGGACAAGTGAGGGCGAAAAGTTATTAATGGCTAGGACTGCGATGGCCTAGACAGAAAGAGGGAAGTTCAAAGGAGAGTAGGTTTGTAGGAAAAGATGAGTTCTGTTTTGTATGTGGTGGGTTTCGAATGTATACGGGAAGTCCAACTTGAAACGCCTGATGTTATAGGTGAGGAAATTGTGGCCCAGAAAGCTAAGAGATCCAACCATAGTCACACAGTGAGTAAGTTTCAGAGATGTAACTCAAGCTTGGGTCTCGATTGATTCTAAATCTGGAACTTTTCTGTAGGTACTACTTTGACTTTTAAGCAGAGTCAAGAGCAGAAGAGCATGGTGTAGACCAGGGGTGGGGAACCTCGAGGCCACATGTGGTTTCCCACTCCTGGTATAGACAATTAGCTAGGAGTCAGGAGAACTAAAATCTAGGCCCTATTCTGCCACTTACTATCTAGGTGACTCCCAGAGTGTCACAACCCCCACGGCCCTCATCTTCCTTATCTTCAATATTGTATCTCTCCAACACCCCTTCCAGGTCTTACCTTCAATGAAGCAAATGCACAACGGTGCCCACCCCTCCTCCAAGTCCCAAACAGTCTCCTGTTGGCAAGTGGCTCTTCTCTGAAGACCTAAGCCCCTGTTTTTCCTAGTTACAAAATGTTAAGGCTATCTAATTACTTCTCTGAACAAGTACATAACTATTTACAACCTCTCTCCCTATAAAACCATATCCTCCCCCTCTTTCTTTCATATAACACAAGACCCATCCCTTGTAAGGTCATCTCATGCTTTACTCCAACACTGAATTTGACCTTTAATCCTATTTGTCACCTACTGCCGTATCTCTGCCTCATCACTGACCTCCTTCATTCAAGTCTGAATTTCACAGACAGGCAGGCATTCCTTCTGTGCGTCTGTTCTGTAAACAGATGGGGGGAAAGATCCTTTTGGTCACTTTCACAGAAGGCCAGTTTTGGCCTGTAGAATCCATGCCCACCCACAAGCTTTTGGAGGGTTTGCCTGTCTCTCTGGTTAGTCAGCACGGTCCACTTCTAACTAAACTACACTTCAGCTTTCGGTTGGAGGGACAGATGTAGACTAGAAGACACACTGCTTGAAAGTGGGGATTGTTTCACTTCTGTCAATGTATCCCTGCTACTGGCTGTGTGACGCTGGGCAAGTCACTTAACCCCATTGCCTAGCCAAAAAAAAAATATTTTTTTAAATATTTTTAAAATATTAAAAAAAACATATTAGGCCTTCAAATACTTTAAGAGAGCCATCATGTTTCCCCATCTACCTGTCTTCTCGCTAAATCTAAGCTTCCTACTTCCTTCAACCAAGCTTCAGAAGACACGAACTCAAGATCCTTCTGGTTGCCTTGGACATTCTCCAGCATGCTGAATATATGTTGGTTGAATTGAATTGAATTGAATCTTGGCGTGACATTTTGCTAGGGCCATAATTTCCTTATCTTTTCAGGCCTGAACCTGCTTACTCATTCATTTAGTAAATCACCTGTTACTCCAAAGTACAATACCAGGCCCATAGCAGGAGCTTAATGATTCTTCCTTCCTTTCCATAACACTATGTACTATGAAGGTTGAAATATGAAATATTTATATTTATATGAAATGTGAAAATATTTAAGACATGTCTTGCCCCTTTGAGGAGTTTACCATCTAGTCAAGGGACAGTGCACAAGTAACTAATGAAATGCTGATAGTGACAATAGAGGTAAGAAGGATTCAGAGGAGAAGCAGATCACATCCAGCTCAGGTGAATGGAACAAGCTTCCTGGAAGATTCCATCGGGTGAATGTAAGCCCCCTGAGGCCAGGCACTGCCTCCTTCTTGTCTTTGCATCCCTAGTACCTAGCAGAGCACAGGCACTTAGCATACACTTACTGAATCAATAAAATTAATGAAGCCGATGCATTTGAGCAGTGACTTGCAGGATGAATAGACATTTGGGGAGGGGAGAAGAAGGGAGGAGAGAAGACACGGAGAGGGCATTCATGTGAACAGCAATCTGCATTCCCTACGTTCTTCAGATACTGGAGCTATGGCAACCTTGGCCCTGACTTGCGTTAGCAATATGATCCCTGGAGATCTGAACAATGACTACAATCAGTTATTTGGTCAAGTGTTAACAAGCGTTGTGGAGAATATCAGCAGCAGAATTGAAGACAATGGCCTCATCGGGGGATCTTACAGCACAGGCTTAGCCATGCAGGTAACCAATAAATGTCCACTGGGAAAACCCAAGCATTTGAAGATAGTCAACTGGGAAAATTTTAATAATGACTCCACCAATATCTAGCTGTGTGATATCCAATAATCCCTTCATTAAATCTCTTCTTTGGGGAGGCAGTGTGAGAAAATGTAAAAAGTACTGGCTCTCCAATCAAACTTCCAAGCCCATGACAATATCCACATGACCTTGGGCAAATCACTTCATTTTCATGGGCCTCCCTGTAAAATGAGGAGTTTGGACAAGGTGGCCTCCATCTCTAACTCTATGATCCTATGATCATTAATGTGTCTGACTCTGTTTTTCCCTTGGTCAAATGGGAGTAATGATGGTTGATTCTTCCCAACCTCACAGGATAGGAACAAGAGTTCTATGCAAAAAACAAAAGAGAGAGAGAGAGTGAGTGAGATTCCTTGAAAAAAAATGGTACAAAAATCTAAGGAGATATTGTTTTAGATTATAAAGATAATTATCATTCATTATCAGACATGGCTTAATGGCTCCCCCAGAAGGCCATGGACATCACTAGATTATAGGCTTACAGCTTTAAGGGAACTCAGAGGCCATGGAATTCAACTTCCTCATTTTACAGAAGAGACCATTGAGTCTAATGTGTAATAAGCACAGATATGATGCTGACTTAATTTGCTGCCAACCTATTAGTGACCCTTCTTCCACTGTAGACTGATCAGGAAATGTTGACTTTCATTCTTTGTCTTTGTTAATTAATCGTATTCTAGACTTCATCACCTGCTGTATACACTCTCAGAGTCACAGTAATTTCTGATAAAGGGCAAGCACTAATTCAAACACTGATAACCCACGTCACCTGCTTTTTTCAGGGGGTTGGTTACACAGCTGGGTCTTTCTTTTATTCGATAACCGCCACTATATCGATATTTACCCAGGAAGTTTGCAGTCTGAGGCTCAGGATCATAGGACTGTATATTCAGACCTCGAGGGTAAGCAAGTCCAACCTCATTATTTTACAGATGGAGAAACCAAGGCCTGGAGGTTTTGTCTGACTTTCCCAGCATCACACAAATAGTTCACGCATGAGAAGGGAGTCCCTAATGTCTAGTGGGATCTACTTAATGTCCTGAACTCTCTGACAGAAGTCTCATTTGCCAATCCCTGGTCAAATTTGGAAGCAGATGTTTGAGGTCAAGGACACTGGCAAAGAAAGGACAGCTGTACCGTACAGGTTTCTGGGCCATTCAGACGCCTGTTTATTCTGTGGTATAGCTACGTGGCATAGTGGGAGTCATGCAGACCCGAGCTTGAATACTGCCTCAGATACTAACAGTATGACCCTGGGCACATCACTTAATCTCTCCTAGCCTAGGTTTCCCCATATATAAAATAGTATATAATAGTAATATTATAGTAATAATAATATAATAGCATCTCCTTCAAAGGCCTAACAATAAGTGAGGATCAAATGAGATAACATATGTAAAAGTGTTTTGCAGATATTAAAGCACTGTGTAAATGTTTGCTATTATTAGCTAGACAATGTGGGGGGCGGCTTTTTAAAGGTATCAAACCACAGCCTCATAACTAATGTTGGTCATCAATTTGTTAGAAGCAAATCTAGATATGGGGATGAACACAGTGTGGACAGAGAGAGCGCACACACATTGTTTCAGTTTGAATAGCAATGAGAATTATTTGCATTGCATGCTTAGGAGTTTGAGAGGTGGTACAGACCAAGAGAGGTGGGTCAATAGGCCCTTGGGAAGTAAGCACAGTGGCTAGACAGAAGAAAGGATTTACAAATGGCATGGTAGAGAGTGAATGCTAGAGCCCAGTGCAGAGTTGGCCAGCCCCACCTGTGGCCTGAGCCTCAGTCTAAGAACTCCATTTAGGGGAAGGTGGGTCCCTGTGATAGCCACACGACGATTCTACCAAGAGAAAGACACCAAGGTCAAGTTTCCAACCTCGTTTGGTCTCATATGACTTATTGAAATTGATCTTCAAGTTCTCTTTTGGGAAGAAGAGTAGATGGAAAAGATGGCAGCTGAGGGTATAGAATAAGTGGGATGGTGACAACAGGTGAGGTTAGTTAATGACCTCCAACCCCCCTTACTGGATTCAAGACTCCTTTGGCTGTGTCAGCATGCCCAAGTAGCTCTGTTCCGGGTTCAACCAAGAAGGAAAGGCACAAAAGGGCCTGCTGTTCTTTGCCTTTTTCCCAGAAGACTAATATCATCCAAGTATCTTGACTGAGGTAGCATGGTTCAGAAAGACAAACACTGGCTACAAAATCAAAGGACATGGGTTTGAATCCCAGCTAATGGTGCTTACTTCCTCTGATGGGCCTCAGTTTCTACATTTGTAAAATGAGGGGGCTGGACTTCCAAGGTCCCTTCCAGCTCTCTAGTTATGATCCTCACTCTTAGAATCACCCTGCTTACCCTTAGTTATGCTCTAAAAGGTTCATCACCAGGTGGGTAATGGTGATTTTTTTTTCTTTTAGAGGAGGGGGAGGGGAGAGACTAATTCCAGAAATTCTAAACAACTATCTAGTAAGTCCTAGAGGGTCACAAACCTCATTGGTCTAGAGATTACCCATACTGACAAAATCATAGACCCTTAACACAATGGACTATCTCTATAAGAAAAGGTGGCATCACTAGAGGCCAAGTGTCTTTGAGAGTTGGGTTAGCTAGGTGGTACAGTGGATACAGTGCTAGGCCTGGAGTCAAGAAGACTCATCTTGCTGAGTTCAAATTGGCTTCAGACACTTATTAGCTGTGTGACTCTGGGCAAGTCATTTAAACCTGTTTGCCTCAGTTTCCTCATCTGGAAAATGAGCTAGAGAAGGAAATGGCACACCACTCCAGTATCTTTGCCAAGAAAACTCCAAATGGAGTCATAAAGAGTCAGATACAATTGAAAGGACTGAACAATAACAAATTTTTGCTAGTTAAACAATCACATCTGCCACTGACAATCCATGCTATGAAGGCATAGCACATGCTCTGTAGCTACTCTATCAACCCCAACTTGCACTGGCAAGCCACTGGCCTCTTTTCCCCTCAGGGTTCTAGGCATAACCCATGATGGGTTGGGAAGACAGTGGAATAGAGGGGTCTAGTACTGGTACGCATGAGCCCCCACCGGTGTGTTTCACTTATTGGTATCAATTAGCCAGCCAGATTTAATTTGCTTTTGGAAGCAAGTATTTACTAAAGTAGGATAATAAGAACAATTGGTACAAACATTCCCCGCTTCCAAAAAGGTAACATTCTTCCCAAGGACATAGAGTCTAGGGGAAAGTGAGCCCAAGCTTGAAGAGCACATGTGGCAAAGCTCTTGGTTACTGGAAGTCCTTTTCTCTTTCTGTGGAGCCCCTGTGAAGTTTCCCATGGGTGTATAGTGTAGCTTTCTACAAAGTTCTGAAGTTGCCTTTCCTCAATGTATCTAGTTTGTCCTTAGGCACTCATGAGATGTCCAAATCCTCCCATTCAGAGTTCACAAGGTCATGCTCTGGTCAAAAAGATGAGGGAGTAAACACTTAGACTCTTCTCTCCACCTCACTCCACAAGGAATTCCTTCTCAGGGGCTTAACTGGAATTGCTGGGTTGATACTCCAAGGCTGGGTTATGATCTGCTTGATATTTTACAAAAGATCCACAGGTTGTGATAGGGCATGCATTAGATTAACTCAAGTGCTTTATTGATTCAACAGAGATTTCTCACCTGATAACGGCATAATGGTTAGAGGATCTTGTAAATTACTTTAGGGTGGAGTGGAGCAATCCCCTCCCTTACAACTGGCTTATTAGTGCTCCCTATTACCCCTAGAATATTTTTCTGCCTTTCCCAGGCCCTTTCTGTGCAACCTGGAGAGAACTGGAACTGCAAGAAGACTATGGAAACAGTACTCAATGAGATTGAGCAGAACAGATTTGCTAACCCCATGTCCATCGCCCAGATCCTTCCTTCCTTGAAGGGCAAAACTTATTTAGATGTGCCCCATGTTATTTGTTCTACTGGTAAGCATGTCTTTAAAGATCCAAAGTTCTTCATAACAAGATTTAGGAGCTCCCCAACAGACATCAAGTCAGTGAGCCAAATGGCCTACTATGTGCCAGGTACTGTGCTAAGCTCTGAGGATACAGAGATTTTAAAGAAAAAATAAGTCCCTACTCTCAAGGAGCTCACAGTCTAACGATGTAGCTTACGTATGTTTTTAATAACACAACAGCCAACTACCTCCATCTACACCCTCCTCTCCTACTGAGATGCCCTGACATTTGCACACGTAGCAACACATCCCTGCAAGTGAAAAATCAATACGCTCCATATTGATCCTCCTCCTTGGAGAATCAGCCCCTACTGCATCAGCAGAACAAAAGGGGCAGAAACCACGTGGTAGCACAGGATGCATTCTTCAGGGTCCCCTCTAACCCAAAGAATCTTCAGGGCCCAGGTGACTCCTGTCTCCCTATTCCGTGTGTTGTTTCCCAAATCTTCGCAAGCTCTAAGGGGCCACAGGGTCTTTGTTAGAACATTCTGGGTGCCCCCTGGCCTATGCTCCCCCCCACGCCCGTGGGTTATTCTGAAACTTGATAGCTGAGTTTCTCACACTGTTGAGATGATTTTTCCTTGGTGTTTGTTTATAGGTCTACCTCTACAGTTGTCTAAGGAAGCTCTAGCTATGCCTCTAAAATTCCCTAAAGGGACAGGTCTCACATCCAGTTTGAATATTCTTTTAAAACAAAAGCATGGAGAAAGGCCAAAGGGGCTTCTACCAGACTTTCTGTGATGGTAGGAATAAAAACAAGAGTTTCCCCTGCCACACGACTTCATCAGAACCATTCAGAGGGCCCATCCAGGCATTGAACTGCCCGCCTCTTGAAGTTCTTTTGAATGAGATCCCAATGCCAGAAAAGGCATCGGCTCTGCACGTACAAGCTCTGCGATCTATCTTACAAAGCCCATCTCTTTACTCTCTGCAGGCCAGGAGGTGAGGCAAACTCTACAGAGACTCCCCAGTCCCCTCTCGACCTCAGCTTCTAATATCACCGTGACTTACACCATCAACAACCAGCTGAGGGGGGTGGAACTGAGCTTCAATGAAACGGAGATTGTCAGTGTGAAAAAAGGATCAGTCCTTCTCGTTGTTCTAGAAGAAGCCCAGCGCAAAAACCCAAAGTTCAAGTGAGTTACACCTGAAATACCCTCCAAGTGCCCAGGACACCATTTTCTTCTCTCATTTGTCATTCACTGGACAAGTTTGCATTTACTGTGCAACTTCTACCTAGCATTTAGCCTCTCCGGGCCTCAGTTTCCTCATTTGTAAAATGAAGAAGTTGGACTAGAGGGGCTCTGAGGCCCCTTCCTGTTTGAGGTCCATGACCCTCAATGTGCCCATGCCTCAGATTCCCCCTCAGGCAGATGGGGGTCGTGACGGTTGTCCTCTCCAGTCTCACAGGAGAGAAATGAGGATGTCTATATGAAACAGATTGAGCTACCTTGGGAGAAAGGTAATACAAAAATCCAAGGAAATGGTGATTTAGATGACAAAGATAATGTAGAGTCTCTTAGCATTCATTATGAGGGATTTAATGGTCACTCCAGGAGGTCCCTGGACATCCCTTCTTCATGCCAGCCAAGGATATGCTTTCTAATCATTTAGGATTATAGAACTATACTACAGGACTGTGCTAGGGTCTACAGAAAATACAAAAATTAAAAAAAAAAGATATGGTCCCACAATTGAGCTAGGGGCGTGAGCCCCGCATGGGGGAAACATGACATAATACAAGAAGGTAAATGAGCAAGGCCAAATGAGAGGACCCAAATGAGAACAAGAAAATCAGAGTACTTTGGAAGAAGGAAAGGCCACTGTGGGCTGGAGTGATCTAGAAAGGCTTCGTATACTAGGAAGGACTTGAGAAGAACCTTCAAAAATAACTCAGACTTAGGGAAAGGGGGAGGCCATTCCAGAAAGCGAAAGCATCACAGAATCTGGGTGGGAAGGAACTCAAAAGCCTATTCCAACTCATGCCATCATCATCATCATCATCACCATCATCACGCTAAAATAATAATAGATAATACTATGACAAGGTATTTGTCAGCATAGAAAAACTACAACACATCTGTGATTTAAAGAACTCCCAGGGAGTCGTCTGAGGCACATACGGTTTAAATGACTTCCCCGACATCATACAACTGTGAATGAATGAGTAAGTGACTGAGTGAAATAGCATCTGTAAGCATTTACTATGGACCAAGTAGGGCAACGAGGTGGCACAATGGTTGGAGCACCGGGCCTGGAGTCAGAAAGGCTCATCTTCTTGAGTTCAAATCTGGCCTCAGACACTTTCTACCTATATGACCCTGGGCAAGTCACTTAACCCTGTTTGCCTCAGTTTCCTCATCTGGAAAATGAGCTGGAGAAGGAAATGGCAAACCATTCCAGTATCTTTGCCAAGAAAACCCCAAATGGGGTCACAAAGAGTCAGACACAACTCAGTAACAACAAAAGGACAAAGGACCGTGCTAAGCACTGGAGATTAAAGTGATCTTAATTAGCTCAAATTCAGCTACAAGTCAGCTGGACTTGTCAAAAGTCATGGTCAAATCAAAAAGCCCTTATTAATGCCTACTATGTCACACATCAGGCCACGGTCCTTAGGATGCAGCAAGGAAGCAGATGATCATAAGAAATCATCTTTCATATCATTTTCACTGGTACAGTAGTCATAGTAGTAGATATACATACTATATGACTTTGCCTCAGATAATAATATGTCAATATAATATAAAGCAGAATGGAATAACAGGGTCAAAGATAGGTTGTTCCAAAAGTCGCAGTCCAGTTTTAAGCTACTAAAGCTGAGAACCACACTCAGACCTTGGGGACATCATGGTGCAGTGGAAAGAATGGGAATTTAGGACCGGAATTGACCCCCACCTCAAGTCACTTAACCTCTCTGAGACTCAGCTTCTTCACCCATAAAAGGAAGATCATCCTACTTTCAGTATCTCCCTCCTGGGATTGTTGTGAGAATCAACTAAGATAAACTAGGTAAAGTGTTTTGCAAACCTTAATGCACTATAACAACCTAACTCTTATCTTCACCATTTTGTTGTAGTTCAGTCATACCTGAATCTCCATGACCTCATTTGGGGTTTCCTTGGCAAAGATACTGGAGGGTTTGCCATTTCCTTCTCCAGCTCATTTGACAGATGAGAACTAGGGTAAATGAGGTGAAGTGACTTGTCCGGGTCACACATCTAGTAAGTGTCTGAGGCCACATTTGAACTCGGGAAGAGTAGTCTCCAGCTCAGTACACTATGGCACCACCTCGTGGTCCCAGAGACCCTTCCTATACGATGCAGTACCTCCACTCTATTTAGAACCCATCCGTGCTTCTTCAACTTCCTTACTGCCATAACTTAACCTGAGATGTTTAATCATCTGCGATTTTACCCTTACAGATTTGAATACAAAATGACGTCTTGGGGTCTTTATATCACCTCCATCAACAACATTAACGAAGTTGAAAACCACAGGACCTACTGGCAATTCCTGAGCGGCATAACTCTTTTGGACCAGGGTGGGTGAAGGCTAAAACCAGCGAGTATGAGAACAATCACAAAGGAGGACCGGCTGGGCCGGGAGGAGGGAGAGGGGAACAAATGGTCATCAGTTATTCACTGGGCTTATGGAAAATCCCCTGATATACTCCCATAACTGAGGTACCAGGTGGCAGAACCCAGGCCCAGGGTGTGTAGAAGAACACACTGGTTTTACCATCACTGGTACGTCCCAAAAGTGCTTACTTCACAATGATGTGATGTTCATTCCCCTTGAAAATACTGACTGTCCCAAAAGTCGTGGTTCAGTTTTAAGCCATTAAGAGCTGAAAACTACGCTAAGACTTTTGGATCCCCCTGTATAAAAGACATGGTCTTTGTGGGTTACAGAAAGTTTCTACCTCAACTCTTTCTCGGTTTTTTCCCTCCACAGGGGTCAGCTACTACATCCCCCATGACAATGAACACATCACAGCCAACTTTACACAGTACTAAGATGACATCCACACTCAACTTTTTATCAGCTTTTCATTGGGAAGAAATGGGACAGATTAATGTCAAAAATGTCTAGGTCATATGTGCACCTGCCCTACAAAGGTCAGCAATGATTACACAGAAATAAAAGATGCATCGAACAATCGCTTGAATTCCTATTTATTCTCTTTGGTTTCAGAGGGAAGCCTATGACTTGAAGACATAAATAATCCAGTTTCTCAGCTCTCATGGAAATTATTGGAAGTCATGATTTGAACTGAGGTCAGGGGAAAGGAATGAGACAAGAAGATACCTTCAGGGAGCCAGAGCATGCCATAATGGATAAGATACTGGACCTGGCATCAGGAAGACCTAGTTTCAAATCCCACTTGAGATACAGGGTCATAAAAATGGACCTCAGAGTTCATCTAGTTCAACTCCCACATCTTTCAGATAAGTAAATTGAGGCCCAGCAAGGTTAGGTAATTTGCCCAAGGTCATACAAGCAGGAAGTGTCAGAGTCAGCATTTGAAACCAGGTCTTATGACTCCAAATAAACCACTCTACCAATGTGAACCTAAGTAGGTTGGTTAATCTTTCTGAACCTCAATTCTCTCATCTGTAAAATGGGGATAATAATAGCACCTACTTCTCAGGGTTTTTGTGAGGATCAGATGAGATACTTGTAAAGTGCTCTGCAGACCTTAGTGCTAAATAAATGCAAGCTACTGGTATTATTGCTCTGCCAAATTCACTGTAAGTTAGAATGTGATGATATAATAAGAGAGGCATAAAATGCTTGCTTTATTAGTTAAGACAACTTAAGCACAAATAGAGAAGTGATGATATAGATACTAGAGGCAGCTGGGTGGCACAGCAGATAGTGAGCCGGACCTAGAGAGTTAGGAAGACCCGAGTTCAAATCTTGCCTCAGACATTTACTAGTTGTGTGGCCCTGGGCAAGTCACCTAACCTCTGTCTACCTCAGTTTCCTCATCTACAAAAAATAGATAATAATAGCACCTCCCTCCCAGAGTTGTCAGGATAAAATGGTATATTTTAAAACACTTGGCAAAGTTTAAAGTACTATATAATTGCTAGGTATTATTATTATCTCCCCCCCAAAAAAAAAAAAATACATACAATTTGCTTAGAACAATAAGGGTAGTGACTCTGCCAGCGTAAAGTTAAAAATGTAACAGCTGAATTTGGTGAGAGGAAGAGTGGAGGAGACCGTCCCGTCAGGACAAAAGAAAAAGGTTGTCACAAACACGTCCCTTTCTTAAGGACTCAGCTGGCCACTGTTGACAAAACCTGCTCATTTCTCTGACGGAATTTAGTCCTGTAATGCAGGACACCATGTTAGAGAAGATGTAAAATATTGTGATTCATGGCAAAAGACTGCCCCCTTATGGCGGTATGTTGTCCATTCCCTGTCTATGATTATGTGATGTCTTCTATAGAAAAATGTGATTGCACCCCCAGAGTTTACCAATTCTTTGCCCATATGCCCATAATATGGAAGCAAACTAAAGTCACCTTGCTCCCTCTTTAGAAATATTAAGAAGCATATTGCAATTATCCCAGTCTTAAAACTTCGGACTAATCTAAAAGAGAAGCCCTATGAGTCTTTCTCTAACTATGCATTTAGAAACAAAGCCCTATTTTCCTCTCTCTAGATCAGCCAAGGAGCAGCTCCTCCCTGAAGTGATTGGGATGGTGACTGGACAAAGGCAAAAACTCCTAGATTGGTTCACCTTGACCGGATTAAGATAATGAGAGTCACAGAAAATAGAGGTCTAAGTTACTTCAGGGGCAGCTAGATGGTGGAGTAGATAAGAGTGCAGGGCCTAGAGTCAGGAAGACTTCTCTTCTTGAGTTGAAATCCGGCCTCACTGACCTAGCTGTGTGACCCTGGGCAAGTCACTTAACTGTTTGCTTCAGTTTCCTCATCTGTAAAACGAGCTGGAAAAGGAAATGCTAAACCACTCCAGCATCTTTGCCAAGAAAACCCAGCCAAGAAAATCCAAAAGGAGTCATGAAGGATAGTACACGGCTGAAAAACAACTAAACAACAGCAACAATTACTTCAGTTAATAGAAATGTGGGGCAGCTAGATGGCACAGTGGATAGCGTACCAGGCCTGGAGTCTGGAAGACTCATCTTCATTGAGTGCAAATATGGCCTCAGATACTTACTAGCTGAATGACCCTGGGCAAGTCACTTAACCTCGTTTGCCTCAGTTTCTTTATCTGGAAAATGAGCTAGAGAAGGAAATGGCAAACCACTCCAGGATCTTTGCCAAGAAAATCCCAAATAGGGGTCACGGAGAGTTGGGCACAACTGTAAAATGACTGAATAACAATAAAAATGTCTCTTGAATTCACATTTAACCAACTAGAAAGGAAAATCCTTAAAGGGAATGGTCAACGAGGGATTGGCTTTTGGAAATATTATTTTCCAAAGGTGTGTCACACCAAAAGTTAATTGACTATTACTGCTTAATGAAGCAAATGTGTCCTCAACGTTACCCTGAGCACTATAACTATGTTTCATCTCATGGTGGAATTATCTGTTGTTTTGAAAATACCACTGTAACTCAAAAAAAGGCTTCGGAGAGATTTTTGGAGTCATGGGATAGTTCTGTCCATCTTTGATTCTCTAAGCAGAAATGCTTAAATTCAAATTGTTTCCGTAGACTTACAGCTAAAACTCAAGATTACAGAATTTTCTTCCATAATTGTAAGCATGTAACAAATGCTTTTTCACTCACTCATTCCAAGCAACCAATTAAGAGTAAGCTCAGCTTGGTCTGACAGAGAGAAAATAAACTTTAAAGTTGGTTAAAAAGATCTGGTACTAAAACATGGCTAAATGGGGAGGGGGGAGGGGAGGTGAAGCACTTAGGCCAAGGGCAATCCTTCTCACAACTGGATTTTGTATCAGGGTCCTTGGGGTTATGGCTGCCTTGCTTGTAAACAGCTTCTTAAATTGTCTGCATCCGTGCAGTTATCTTGCAGATAACTCTATCTTCAAAGGCCGACCTGAGAGCATGCTATTGTAATGACTTCCTCTAAACAGTACCCCAAAAATAAGTGTGGAGAAAAGATCTACATTCCAGAGGCAAAAAAGTGGTAGTGAATCAACTGATAAACATTTATTAAGTGCCTACTGTGTGCCGATCATTGTGCTAAGTACTGGGGAGACAAAAAGAGGCAAAAGACAGTCCCTGCCTTCAAGGAGCTTACAATCTAATGGGGGAGATAACAGGCAAAAAAAATACATATACAAGGCAAGTTATATACAGGATAAATAGGAAATAACTAAGAGAGAAGGAACTGGAATTAAGAAGGGTTAGGGAAGGTTTCCTGTAGACAGTGAAATGTTATTGGAACTTAAAGAAAGTCAGAGGGTTCAGTAGTTTGAGCAGAGGGAGAATGTTCCAGGGATGGGGATCGCCACTGAGAATTCCCCGGAGCTGAGGGATGGAGTGGCTTGTTCATGGAACAACCAGGAGGCTGGAATCATTGGATCAGAGTACTTGGTGAGCAGTAAGGTGTAAGAATAGAAAGGGACGGAGCAGCTTATGAAGGACTTTGGATGCCAAACAGCATTTTTATTTGATCCTTCAGGAAATGGAGCCATTGGAGTTTATTGAGTGTTGGGGGGGTGGGGGTGGGGAGTGACTTGGTCTGACTTGCACTTTAGGAAAATCACTCTAGTGGCTAAATGGAGGGTGAATGGGAGTGAGGAGAGACTAGGCAGGCAGACCACCCAGTAGGCTATTGCAATAATCCAGGTGTGAAGTGATGAGGGCTTGCACCAATGTGGTGGCAGTATCACAGGAAAGAAGGGGGCATATTTGAGAGATGTTGCAATAGCCTTTGATTGGGGGGCGGGGAGTGAAGAATCTAGGATGACTCCTAAGCTATGAGCCAAAGGGACCAGGGAGATGGTGTTGCCCTCTACAGTAATAGGGAAGGTTGTTGTTCAATTGTGTAGGACACTTCGTGACCCCATTTGGGCCTTTCTTGGCAAAGGTACTGGAGTGGTTTGTCATTTCCTTCTCTAGTTCATTTTACAGATGAGTGAAGTGACTTGTCCCGAGTCACATAGCTAGTGTCTGAGGCCAAATTTGAACTCGTCTTCCAGACTCCAGGCCGTGATCTATCTACTGTGCCACCGAGCTGCCTCCAAGGAAGACAGAGGTTAAGTGACTCGCCCAGCGTTACACAGCTAATAATTAGCTGAAATTGGATTTGAATTGAGATCTTCCTGGCTCCAGGGCAGGTATGCTATCTACCACACCACCTGCTAGGTGGCATGCTAGATAGCATACCTGCCCCAACAGGGAAGGTAAGAGGGTTGATAATGGTGAAGGGAGCTGGCAGCCAGCTGACTAGTATTTCCTTATGTGGGGACATTGGTGTCATTAACTCTAAGATTTCTGCAAGATGTGAATTAAATCCAAACCAAAGTCCCCTCACTTTGGGGCTGACTCAATAAATTGGAAGATTTATTCTAAGCCGTAGCAAGACATGCAGATAAAGAAGTATCAGGTCAAAAGATATTTATTGTAGAAAAATGTTCACCCTCAACCAGCAACAGTCAATCCCATTCTAGCATCGCTTGAATAAGCTCTGAGGTACCTTCCAAATCTAAAATCCTAAATCCACTACTCCTATGGTAAATCTCATTTGTCCATTACTCTACATCAGCCAAGGTCCAACCTAAACGAGATTAAAATGTAATTGGAAAATATTTAACAAAATGGATGAAAATACAATAATAGATAATGTTAATATGTGGTTTTCTAAGTCAATATGCACCTGCAAGGATTCCCATGTACCTTTTAGTGGACTATTTTTGAGACACTACCACTCTACATAGGAGGTAAATATAATTTGCTCTCTTCTGATCACATCTATCCCACACAAATCTATTACCAGAGTCCAGACTACTCAATAACCATTTATTAAGTGCCTACTACGTGCCAGGCACTATGCTAAGCACTGAGGACACAAAGGTAAAAAAGTCCCTGATCTCAAGTCACTCACAATCTAATGGAGGAAACACCACCAAATATTCACAAACAAGCTATAAAGGAAACAATCCAGAATGATTAACTTTTATTTCACAGACAGCTGAAAACCGTAATCACGCAAACCTCCATTTCAGCAGTTGAACTTCTTATTCTTTGCTTCTGAGGGAATGAGTAATGAAAAAGGGCGTGGAACGGGAGCCAGGAGCCCCAGGTTGTAGCGCTGGCTCACCACTTTTGGGGTGATCTTGGGCGAGTAGCCTAACCTTTCTGATCTGTTTAGACCTATCTCAAAGCCTCTGCAGCATGTCAGAGCCTTGCACAGCACAGCATTCGGAGTCAGTACCCTCCAGGCTATGACGAGGCACTGGAGGACGTAAGCAGAAAAGTACTTTAAGGATCTTTAACTCGTCAGTGTGGGCACGTCCTTCACGAATGCCGATCACAACCCCTCTATAACTTCGTAGCTGGTTCCTGACAGAGCAGTCGGTGAGAAGCTTCTCCAAACTTTAACTAGCCTAGTCATAAGACAATAGGCGTGGACTGTTCCTGAAGGCTTTCCAGTTCGGCAGGACCCCTGAGCCAAAGGTCCAGTCCTACTGTCTGTCTAACGACGTAGAGTCAAAAGACCTGGGCTGAATAGGAATTTTAGTCCTATTCCTTATTACGCACGGGATCAGGCTCCTAGACTCCATTCAATGACAGCACAGCGTGAGGAAGGGACGGGAGCTGTTCAAGGAAAAGGGGCGGATGGAGGACGGGAACAGGGAAAAGCCTTTTTCCTTGACTCCCTGGGTCACAGACCTACAGCCCGAGGGGTCCTTGGCAGTCATGGCCACCTGCCCCACCCCCATTTTACAGATAAGGAAACTGAGGACCAAAAAGGTTAAGTGACTCGCCCAAAGTCACCAAAGTAGTACATGGAAGAAAGGGACTTTAATTCAGATCCTCTCGCTCCAAACTTAAAGGAGCGCTCATTGGTCAGTCAGCCTCGCCCCTTTGCAGAATAGGAACCTGAGGCCCGGAGGTGGGCAGTGACCGGCCCAAAGTCACTAATGGTCAGGAAATAAGGCGAGGGGGAGCAATTCTGAGGCCCGAGGGCTCGGAATCCGGCAAGGCTGAGAGGAGAGGAGCGAGAAAAAACCGTCAGGGGGGCCGGAGGTCTGAGGCCGCCAGGCCCAGACACCGCCGGGCAGCCCCAGGCCGGAATGACGGAACAGACGCCCAGAGCGTTCAGCTAAGGCCAACTGCGCAGACGCCCGGAAAAGCTCAACTGCCGAGACTCTACGCAGGACGGCCCAGGTTCCCGCCCCTTCCGCCCGGTCCACCAATCAGACGCGATGTGTTCCCTCGACCCCGGGAAGCGAGCTCCAATTGGAGCAAAAGAAACTGAAAGGGGCGGGGCGATGACGTAATTCCGGTCTGTCATGGCGGCGCCCTGAGAAGCGGCTGACGTCCGGCGGTCTCTTCCCGGCTCTCGCCGCACGTTTTTTCTTGTCTTCGGTGACCCCGGCGGACCCCGGCCCGCAACCATGTGGAGGCTGGTGGCGCGCGCCGGCACTCCGGTCCTGAGCGTGCTCCCTTCAGGTCAGGCGTCCTCCCCGGCTTCTCAGACCCGCTTAGGCCTGCCGCGTCCGCTCCCCTCCCCCACATCCCTCCGCGGCCCCTCCTCCCCCATCCCAGCTCTGCTGAGCGCCGAGCGCCGAGTTCTGCCTGTGAGTGTGTAGGGCCGGGAGTTCGAATCCCGCTTCCGATGCTCCCGAGCTGCGTCACCCTGGGCAAGGCGTTTAGACTCTCTGTCCCGTCTGTGAAATGGGGCCGACAGCGCCCGCGACCGCCCGCCCCCGAGAGTTGGGGTCAGCCATGATTGGGATAACCTGACCTTGGGCAACTCCCCACCTCCTCGGGCATCTGCCATCTGTGAATTCAGTTCGTGGGGGGAAGGGCTGGGCTAGACAATAACAGTAGCCGCGTGTGAATGAGTGAACAAGCATTTTTAAGTGCTTACTGTTTACCAAGGCCTGGCGAGATAGTTTCTGGCCTCAGGGAGCTTCCATTCCAAGACGGAGACGTGGCACTTGTACCAGAGTTAAACTGTGCGCCCTGAGCCTTCGAGGGGCTCACAAAGCAGCCCCCGGGTGGGAAATAGCCCCAGGGCTCCCATCAGCACCTGGCAGGTGAGGAAACTGAGGCAGCTCTCACCGTTGGTTTCGTTTGGGGAGTGGGAGTTGAAGCTGTGCTTGGTTTCTAAGGTCGTTGTAGCTCCCTTCTAGGATGCTAGAGAAGAAGAATGGGGAAGGGGACACCCCACATGGAAGGTTCCTAGCCTTTTCTGTGTCCTGGATTCCTTTGGCAGTTAGTGGAAGCCTGTGGACCTCTTCTCAGAATCATGTTTGTGAGTGTATAAAGTGAAATGCATTGGGTTACAGAGGAAACCAGTTATATTGAAACACCGGTAGTGAATTTTTAAAAACACATTCACAGACCTCGGCCTAAGAACACTGCCCTGTGAAGTAGTGAGCTTCTTGTCATTGGAAGTGTTTAAGCCTCAAATAAAAAGATGGTGACTTCTAGGACATTAGTCTCAGTTTCATCCATAAAGCCAAGTCTGCTTTTCCTTCAACATGGCATATTCAAAGAGAGATCACATTCAATTCTGCAACATCGGTGAATTCCTTTCCCTCAGCGGAACATTCCCACTCCTCCAGCCAATGGTCATGATACCGTGCTTGTAGACGAAGGATCATCTGTGAGGCAGGTGGCAGGAAGGGTCAGCGTCTATGCTCCAGGCCCAGAGATTGCCCCTTCTCCCCAGGGTTTTGAGCTAGCACCATCCAGGCTCCCAAATTCTGGTCATCGTGTGTGTTTCTCCCTGTCATTTCTCAGTCCATTGTCCAATGGTTTGGCTTTTCAGGTCCTGGGGCTGCCCAACCCCTCAGTGTTGGCATGAAGACTTTCCTCCCAGTACCAACCTATGAAGGTGAGAGATCTTAATCTCTAGTTAATCTCAGTCTTATTTCCCCAGCTGGTACTAGGCTCACCAGTAAGTGCTGTTGTTTGGAGGGTGGGGAGAACCCGTAATGGCAGAGACAGTCATATACTATATATCCCCAAAACATAGCCCCTAGTTGTGCTGGGCGCATGGTTGGACTCTCGCTTCTTAGATGGAGCAACAAAGTCCAATCCATCAAGCATTTATTAAGCAATTCCTCTGGGTTTGGCGCTGTGCTGTGCTGAGCACTGAGCGTACAGAAACAAAGCACACGCAAAGATTCTTGCCTTTGAGAAGCTTACATTGTCCTGGCCATTTTTAGGCCCGGCCATTTTACAAAGTCCAAATATGGCTGCCACGCTCGGATTATAGTTTGATGGGTTTAGTGCAGGCCTGCGCAACATCACCAACTGTGGCATGATCGGCTTGCAATCCGCCAAAGGATTTTGGGCAGCCTTCAAAAATGCAAATCCCTCAGCAAAACTGACTATGCAAAGTTCCCTTAGGGCAGGCCTGCACAACATCCTGCCCACACTGGTCTAGTGGCTGCCATAGACCCAAGGAAGAGATATGAGAATACTCCTCCTCTGCTCCTTTTTAAGAGGCAGTGATCCACAGGTGCAGAATATTGTGTAATTCTTTGTTATAAGGGATTGGTCTCTAGAGGAGGCAACGTGAAAACAAGAGATACTAATGAAAATCTATTTTTTAATGCCTTAGCCAACATGCATACGTTAGGGTCTACAATTTCACCAGTATGGCCACTGCCTCCTCCAATCCAGGTGGCAGTCTCTGCCCACTTTATAAAAGATGTTTGCCATGGCCAAAAAATTGTGGTGAGCCTCACCCATACTCAAGGCCTTTCTAGCTTGAGTAGGACCTCCTCTCATTTAAGCTGTGTGGACATAACCTTCAAGATCCCCAAGTCTTCTCAGTGCTGAAATGAAGCATTGGAGGATTCTGAGCACATAGGAAGAGACTTTTCCTTCCTTTTTATAGCTACTGACTTATAACCTCCCTCAATGAAGCTTTATGCCTGGAGGTCTGTGCTCCTTAATGACTTGTAGGCCCACCCTCTGCTAACTGCTCTTTTCCTCAGGCGTTTCTATTCCCGATAAGCCCAAACTCAAGTTTGTCGATCGGATGCCACTTGTGCCAAAGGTGAGGCGGGAGCCTAAGAACTTGAGTGACATCCGAGGGCCGTCCACTGAAGCCACCGACTTCACCGAGGGTAATTTTGGTATCCTGGTGAGTGAGCCAAGAAATCAGCAGCTGGGGAAATAGGGGCCCAGAGTGGTGTTGATAGGTCAGGTCATGAGCCTCGGCTGAGCTAATTCCAATTTCCTCTGCTAGAACACAACGCTCCCCTCTCCTGTGTGCCTCCTGATTCATTCTCATCTCAGCTCAGATCCCACCCTCTGCAAGAAACCTTCCCTGATCTCTCTTAATGCTTGTGCCATCCTTTTGAGATTACCACCACACTCCCCTCTCCATTGTCAAACATACAAATTAAAATGTGAATCTAGTCCAGGGCAGGGACTGTTTTTGCCTTTGGTATCCCCGTGCCTGGCACTTAGTACGTACTTAATAAGTGCTGGTGGGTGGTTGTTCTACCAGAGTGAAGGATGTGCTAAGTAGGCGGCCACGTGTGGTGGCTTACAGAGGGAGCTACAATGAAAAATGCTTTTTAATATGACTTTTTCCAAATGCACATATTTTCAGTGCCCAAAATTCCCACCATTTGTAGCACATGGGTATCTGTTCAGGGTTTTATCAGTTGAGTCCTGGGTGGTAGACAATTCATATCTATCCTCAGACACATTCTAGCTCTGGACAAGTAACTTAATCTCTGCCCCAATTCCTCAGCTGTAAAAAATGAAGATTATAATAGCACCTATCTCCCAGGGTTTGTGAGGATCAAATGAGATAACACTGTGTCCGGCACGTAGTAGGCACTTTATGCTTATTCCCTTCCTTTTCATAAGGAGCTCACTTCCATATCTCACCTTCTACTGTGCACACAAATACTTTATCTCAACACTGTCCTCTTGCATAATTTGGACCAGAGTTGCTTCCACTTAGCTGGGTCGGCATCATGCCTCACCCAGAGTAGGTGCTTAACAGATATTTTTGGTTTTGAATATAAGTTCTTCTCATTGCCTGTACATCTTCTAGTAGAAAAACAAGTGAGGAGGAGACAAACCCCAGAGCAGGAACAGATGAGAGGAGTAAGGGAATCAACTCCACTGTAATGAAATGTTGGTTGCTTTTGCCTCTTTGCCCCCCCAGTAGCATCTGGGGCAAAGTTGTCATGGGGGTGTTTCTTGTTGAAAGCCTTTCACACTCTTGCTCCAGCCTAATTCTAGTGTAACTTCCTGCTGTCTCCACACTCCCATGAACTTTCTATCGAAGCCAAACAAGCTTATTTGCTGTTACCCCCACACCTCCCTTGTCTCTATGACTTTGCATAAACTGTCCCATTTTCCTGGAATGCTCTCCCTCCTTTGCCTTTTGGAAACCTATATCCTTTCACTGTCCCCTTAGGAGAGACCTTTCCCAATTCCCCCAGCTGTTAGTGCCCCCTCCTGAAATTCCTTTGTATTTTTTTCTGTACATGTTGCATGTTCCCAGTAGAATGTAAGCTGCTTGAGGTCAGAGATTATCAATTTTGCCTTTGAATCCGTAACACAACATAGTGCCTGCCTCATACTAGGTGCTTAAAGTATGCTGATTGTTTTTCTAACTCCTGACTCTTTTTCAGGCACTAGGTGGCGGTTATCTCCGCTGGGGCCATTTTGAAATGATGCGCTTGACAATCAACCGTGCCTTAGACACCAAGAACATGTTTGCCATCTGGCGTGTCCCTGGCCCTTACAAGCCCATCACCCGCAAGGGCATGGGCCAGCGTATGGGGGGTGGTAAAGGTGCCATTGACCACTACGTGACAGCAGTCAAGGCCGGTCGCCTTATTGTGGAGGTGGGTGGCCGCTGTGAGTTTGGCGAGGTAGAACCCTTCCTCAAGCAGGTGGCACACAAGCTGCCCTTCCCAGCCAAGGCCGTGAGCCGAGAGTCTCTGGAAAAGATGCGCAAGGAGCAGAGGGAGAGAGAGCTCAACAACCAGAACCCCTGGACCTTTGAGCGCATTGTCACTGCCAACATGCTGGGACTAAGGAAGGTGGTGAGCCCCTATGACCTGACCCAGAAGGGGCGCTACTGGGGCAAGTTCTTCCTGCCTGAGCGTGTCTAGTGACAGCGAGGGGAAGAGAGCAAGTTTTGAGAGAAGCGGCCCCACCTCTTGCCTGCAGCTTCTCCCTAGAAACTTCTCAGCACCCCCAGATGACTGAGGATCTCTGCAAAGCACTGGGATGAGAAGAACCATAGTGTGCATCACGGAGCGTTAAATAGTTGGTTCTGCAGAAGTCTTGGCCCCTTTAAAGGACTCTAGAAACACCTAAATGACTTCTTTTTGTCCTTGCCTCAGAGCCAGGGAGACCTGGATTTAGTTCTTCCCCCTAATACACACTAACTTTGTGACTCCAGGCAAGACATTAAACTGCTGCATGCTCTTGGCAGCTAGAAGACATGCTGACCTGCACTGGTAATGGGAGTTTCTTCACCAAAAAGGAATCCTTATCCCAGGAGTCTTTAGATCTGTTTTTGTAAGTCTTGGACCATTTTGGAATTCACAGGCCCCAGGTCAAGAACCTCTGCCCTGTTTTCCTTATCCTGTGAGATCATCGGTGTGGGGGGGACTTCCAGTGTGGAAATTCCCTTCCACTGATGCAGCTTAATAAATTTTCTGTAATTTATAGTCATAAAAAGTTGTCTGGGACACAGAGGTTGACACTGAGTCAGTAAACATTTATTAAGCACCTCCCTTGTGCCAGAGACTCTGCTAAGCACTGGGGATGCAAAGAAGACAGTCTCTGACCTTCCCATGGTTGTCCAGCTGTTGTTTGTACTTTTTTTTTTTTAAGAGGACCATGACATCAGGCAGGTGATGCCATGACGTGCAGGTGAATTGGATTTAAGTGAAGGAGGGCTTTGCAAAGTCACCAGCCTCACGGTTGCCCAGCTAGCGTGTCAGAGGCAGGATTGAAACCTGGCTCTTCCTGACGCAAAGGCCAGCCCTCTGTCCGCTCTGGCACCCTCTGCCTCTGTACATCAGTGACTCAGAGAGGGAGTGGTAAAGCAAAGGTAAAGGTGTAAGTCATCAGGAGAGAAAATGTTAAGAGGAACAAAACACAAACCCACCCTTCACCTTTACCCCACCCTTCCCCATGCCTTTCATTGGTCTTCAGATTCATGGAATATCCACTTCTCCTGTCCCCATATACAAGCCTTGGACACAGCTGTCTTCACTCAATGTGACTTTATTTGTTAAATTCACATACTCACTTGACAACTGTATTTTTAATACAGCAACAGAGAAATTGTAATCAGGATCTAGACTTCCTCTATCCAGGCCACATTGCCCACTAGTCCTAGACTTGATCTCAGTGAGACAGAACAGAAAAGCCAGGAGCACTGAAAATCTTCAAAGAGCTGATAGCAGGGTTAAACATTTGTGTGACTGTATCTAACCCTGGTATCAGCTCCTTTTTGTAATACTCTAAGCTACCCTCTTAGACTCTAAGCTCTTTGTGGACACTCTGTAGTCATATACAACCATTTCTAATTCTCCCATCTTCCATCACTTAGCACAGTGCAAACATAGTCACAATGTTTGTGACTCAAAGCCTGCAATTCTATGTGGTATCACTGGCAACTCCTGCCTTTCTGCCTGTAGCACCCCACCACCACCACCACCCTGTGATTCAGGGGCTGAGTGAACACTCTCTTTACCTTCCCCCTCTCCCGGAGCTAAAGGAGTTCAGAATCAGTAGAATTACATGCAGAACCACTCCCCTCTCTTCTAAATGTAAGCAGGAGGAAAGAACAGCACGTTCAATGTAGATGGCACAAATCTGAATTTAAGTGCCCAACTTTCAGATTCTGAAAACTTCAAAGTGGATGCCACAGTAGAGGAAAGTTTAGGACCTTAGAGAGCATTTAGTCTACCCCCTTGTTTTACAAATGAGGAAATAGGTTGTTAAATGATTTCTCATGGTTGCACATCCACTGTTTGACAGGATTTGAACCCAGATCTCCCTGAGGCCAAGTCCAGTACGCTGTCCCCACCACCCAATTAGCTCACTTAAGCCTCAGATACACTTAAGTTGTGTACAAGTTCTGTTCCTAGAACAGCAGATGACCTTTTTACAAAAACGCACAAGGGCAGCTCCTTAAAGTATCCTGCATTGTATCCTTTCATAATATAAACAGTCACATTTCAGTGAATCACAATAAGCTTGAAGCCTCGGCTCTATTCTGGAGGATCTGGGGACAGAAGTGGGAACCAAATGCTTTCTATCACCACACACCAAATTGCTGGTCAGCAAGGTCAAGTTTTGTTGCCAACAGGGAAATGGTTGAAACACAAGTTGTAGGGAGAAGTGAAGAACCAGCATCTTCATCTGTCCATCACCTAACAACTGGGTCCTAATTAGATGGAGCCAAGTAATGGGCCAAGAACAGTGCCTGGCTTTGGAGTCAGGACCTGGCCAGAAATCCTGCCTCTGCTGCTTAAGAAACTGGGTGGTCGCTAAGATCCCCTACAGCTCTGAATCTATGAAACTAATTGAATCAGCACTTGAAGAGAGAGAGGATGAATGTAATCTTTCTCAATAAGCTTTTTGGGACTCAAAAGGCAAATTGACTCATTATTTTGAATATCCAAAACCCAAATGTTTACAAACTAAAATAGGCCCTTAGAGGCTGTGTGACCCAGGACAAGTTACTTCACCACCCAGCCTCAATTTCCTCATCCGAAAATAAGGTGTTTGGATTGGATATTTTGCCTCAGGTCTACAATCCCATTCTCTCAGTAGTCTGTAGCTGGCATTCTCGACCATGTTGCCAACAAAACCCGAGGTATGAGTTCAATCTCAGTATAAGCTGGTTTATTTTGCTGTGTTCTGTACTTACTGAAATTTGGTGTTTTCTTTACTAAGGTCCTGCCATTCAGTCTTATCCAACTCCTCATGACCCCATTTAGGATTTTCTTGGCAGATACTGGAGTGGTTAACCATTTCCTTCTCTAGCTCATTTTACAGATGAGGAAACTGAGGCAAACAGTTATGTGACTTGCCCAGGGTGACACAGCTAGCGTCTGAAGCCAGATTTGAACTCAGGAAGCCAAGCTGTCCGGGCTCCAGGCCCAGGCATTTGGCCACTTAGCTGCCCATGTACTAAAAAGCCCTACCCCACCAGTAACCAACCATTTTCTAAAAGGGCTATTAGTCACAAGGGGGTGCCGTAGGATTATAGATCACAGTTTCATAAGGTCATAGCTGGAGGAGACATCAGAGGCGAATCTAGTCCAATTTGCTGTCCCCCCATTTTACAAATGAGGAAACAGATCCAGAAAGGTCATAACTTGCCCAAGATCACACACTAGTAAGTTTCTGACAGGATTCAAACCTACTTGTTTCTGACTTCCAAGCTTTCATTCTATCCAATCACCACACTATCCAGCAAGATGTCATTGTAGATTAGTGTAAATCCATCACCCTTAGGAAAAGGGTGCACCCCCCTTCAGATGTGGGTTTGGTTCGGTGACGTGCTTTTTGATACTAAGGAACACCATATTCCCAGTTAACTAAATAGTAAAGCCATCACCCTAACACTGCCTCAACAACATGAAAGATTGAAACTCAGTTTCTTCATCTTCTAGATTGGCTCGGGGGCATACTTCGCTAATCCGAAAATAGAGTGGGCTGCAAATACCACTTTGTAAAGAATTTCTTCTATTCAACTCACATTATTAACTGGAACAAGTGGGCCCTGGGAAAGAGGTAGAAGATAGTGAGAGGAGGTTAATAATTACCCTAAACAGAATTAACCAAGATTGATCATACATAGATCAAGAGCTGGAAGGGGCCTCAGAGGACTTCATTTTATAAATGAGTAAGCTGAGCTCCAAGAAAGTAGCAATTTGCCCAAGGTCACCAGTAGCAACTCTTTCCATGGTATCAAGGTCCTCTGGAAGTTGGAGCTGTTGTGAAGGCCTGCATTTGACCCAAATTGTAAAAGGTGTATAGCCCATATAGCTATCCAGATTCCTGTCTGATGCCCTTTCTTTTTGAGCCTAACTGCCTATCCCTCCCACTAATCATTTACACTATTAACTCCTATTCTTCAACCAACTTGATTCACTTTTCCCTCAACCCCCCTGCCCACCAGTTCCCCATGTGGAGTCCCATGGGTTTCTGAACCCTGGCCCTCCATGCTTCTAAGAGGATATAAAATGAAAAGGTAGGCATCGGGCTGGTGGTTGTCCAGTGCCGACAACTGGGACTTCTCAAAGGAGAGGTGAAGTAGCCAAGAAATCTGCAATGGAGGCGTGGCACCGCCAGGTTGAAAAGAGGAACTGAAATGTTAATCCAGGATCCATCTAGAAAAAAGAAAGTAGCAAAGATGGTGGGAAAGATCACAAAACACAAAAGCAATGTCAGCCAATATTATTAACTCCCCATTGTGTAGGATTGATTTAATAACACTTTGTTCTCAATCCTATGAAATGTCCGTCAATGAGAATCTTTTTCTGGCAAAAATTAAAATGCCATCTTGGGTCTACCTCAGGTCTTTCTTCCTAAGAGTTCAAAGTACTTCCCAGAGTTGACCACCTCTCCTCTTGCCTTTCCTTTTTGATGAGGAAGTAAATACTACCCTCCCCTGCCAGGTTTGAATGTTTCCCCTCAGGAGAAAGTAAGCAGCTTGAGGACAGGAATTGCTTTCACTTTTGTCCCCCCACCCCCACCCCACCTGCTTACCTAGTGCTTATTGAGTGAAACAAGCATTTTCCAAGTGGGAAGAAGGCCCAGAGATGATTTGCTGAGGGTACATAGATAGTAGGCCTGGACATTGAAACTCAAGGCTGATCTCAGTGATGCCCTTTTCGATGCACCACATGTCCACCTGGCATCTGTCTCCACCAGCCCCCACAACTCAACTCAGACTGCATTACTCTTTCATCCTCTCCAGTCCTCCCTTTTTTCCCATTTGAAAGATTTCTCTGACAATCAATTGTAAGTTCCCAGGGGGCAGGGAATTTCATTTTTGTCTTAGTATTCTCCGTACCTAGAATGTTTTCTGACTTAGTAAGCACTGAATAAGTGCTGGCTGATTGCTTGATAATCCCCTCATAACATCACCCCACCCACGTCAAGGCATCCTTCTATGAATATCCAAAGTTATGGGGATATCCAAGGATCCAGGAATCAGGTTCCATGCCCAGACAGCCTGCATTCCATGTCTCACATAATGGTGACCCTGCAGCTGGACTGTCCAGCCAAACAAAGTCCAGCTTGTTCAGTCACAGAAAGGGAAGCTGCTTCTCCACTCTCTTCCCAGAGGACTCACCTGAGGCAGGTGGTCAAGGTCAAAGTGGGCTTTCAGGCAAAGATGCCCCCAATGGTGGAGGCCAAGATGATGGCCAGGATAATGCAGCAAATCATGATCATAATCTTCTTCTGCTCATCCGGGAGAAGGAAAGAGAAAGCATAGAAGCAAACAATACCATTGTACAAGGAGAGGTCTGTGGGACCTGGGGTTCCTAGAGCAACTATGCTTGTGGAGGATGAAGATGAAGGAGAGACAATGGGAAGGAGAGAACAAACATGGAGCTGGCTTTTGGAATCCAAAGTGCTGCCACTGAGCAAATTACTCCAAGCATGGAAAACCCAAGATGAATCCTATTCTATACGATCTTCAATTTACAATTCAGAGGCATCTAGTTCAACTTCCTCCTTTACAGATGGAGGAAACTAAGCTCAAGACTTTGCCAAGATCATACAAATACTAAATGTCTGGGGCAAGATTTGAAGCCAGGTCTTCCTGTCCAGCATTCTGTCCACTACTTAATTTGTTCCTGTCTGGAGAAACCAGAATCCTTTCAAGATCACAAGACTTAGAGTCAGAAAGAACCTCAGAGATTGTCTAGCTCCCTCCTTTTACAGATGGCTCCTGGAGATAGGACCCAAAAGTTTTAAACCCAGATCTTCCAACTCCAAATCCAGTGCGCTTCCCCCACCCCCACCAGCTGCCTCCCAACATTAGATGTTGGTCACTGGCAACCAGAGGATGCAGACCCAGCTACCTAGAAATTTATACCTTGGCTTGCAGCCCGGGGCAAACACCCACACATCTGCCATGCCTCAGCCCCAGATATCATTAACAGTACATCTCCATCTTCATTCCCTCACAGACACGCCTCACTCTCTAGAATGAGTGATCATCACCCCTGAAGGATTGCATAGAAAATTAAACTGGTGATTCTGATCTCAAAATCTGAGATCATGAGGTCTCCCTGTGAATCCCACCCTCCAGTGGAGGACTTTTTTCAGTGACTGACCCACTGCCTTTCCGCCATTCTAGACCTGTTCTCTGGCTAACCACCACCAGCTGCTTCTTCTTTTTCTATTTCCCATGACAATACTGTTGGAGGAAGCACATCCAATTTGCTAACTGGTAATGAGTGCGCTCCTGTAAACTGGGAAGCCCTCATTCCAACCTCAGATTCCTTTTCTCTCTTAATTTGCTCATATTCCTCACAACTGAAGTCCCAAGACTTTCCCTCAAGGGCTTAACAGCCTAGCATCTCTCCTCATCCTGAGCAGATGACCTTACTCCCACTTTAGTGAGGTCAAGGCCGTCTGTAATGAGTTGCACAATCTTCCCTTCTCTGCCCTTAGAAGCTCATATCCTTTCATAAACCCATCCTCTCCCCTACTCGCCAAGTGTCAGAAAAGGAAGCAGTCCTTCTGTCAAAGATAACTTTCCCATCCAGACCCTTGATCCCAGACCCTCCCACTTTCTCCAACACTTTTAATCTCTCCCTTTGTATCAGTGCTTTCTCCTTGGCCTACAAATTTGCACAGGACTCCCCTACCTTAACTATACATACCTATATATGTACATATATACACATATAGACATGTGTATTTATCTAAGTTAATATATATTCTATATATAATGCGTGTATTATATGTATGTATAATGTATACTATATGTATATATAAATAAAAAATTTTTAACTCTTGATTCTCTGACCACCCCTCCCCACCCAAGTTACAATCTATCTTTCCTCCCCTTCACCATCATAGTTAAAAGCAGCCTACATTCATCAAATCTACTTTCTCATCACCCACTCACTCCATAGCCCCTGACAATCTGCTTTCTGTTCTTTCCACTCTATTGAAACAGTGACCTCCAAACTCATGACCAAACCTTCCTCTCTAGCCTGATTCTCTTTTACCTTTCAACAACCCTTGACCTAACTGAATACCCCCTTCTTCTCGATGCCCTTGGCTTTTATCACACTGTCCTCCCTCATAGCTCTCTTCCTACGTCTGTGACTGCTCTGGTTTTTGTTTTGTTTTTGTTTTTTGCTGCTTCCTCATGCTCCTCACATCAAATACTTAAAGCTGGAAGCAACCTCAGAGGTCGTGCCATCTTACGAGATGACAGAAATAAAAATTAAAGAGCTCAATTGACTTACCCATTGCCATATGGCAGATAAGTGTCCAAGGCTGGATTTTAACCCAGGACTCTCTGACTCCCTTTAGTCCATCACACTGTCCACTACGCCACACTGCCTCCTACCCCTTAAAGGTAGTTTTCCTCCACTACTTTGTTACAACCATCTTCAGTCCCCTATACTCTGTCCCTTAGTCATTTCATTCATTCACGTGGCTGTAATGATCAGCAGTATGCAGTTATCTCCCTAATGTCTTTATCTTCAATTTCTCCCCAGAACATCAGTCCTATTTCAACAACTGCCTGTTAGATACCTCCACTAGGATGTGCTTACAGACTGTCAAAATGTTGTACCTCAGCCAAAAAAAATCTCCCTCCACCCATAAATTCTCTATTTCTGACACAATCATATCAACCTAGTCACTCAGGCTAAAAATCTGTTGACCAGTTTCAAAATATCTCACATCCCCACTCCCTTTTCCATTCCCACTGGAGCCACACCATAAGCTCTTGGAGGGCAGTGTCTCTGTCATTTAATCTTTGTATTCCCCAGAACCTAGCAGGGTACCTCATATTTTTGGCTGCTGACTTAAACTAGGTAGTTAATTTAATTTCACATCCGACTCTTTGTACCAGAACCCATTTCCCAAGCAATCTGGTTTTTCATGTAGAATTTGAGCAAAACCTGAAAATAGCATTAATTACAGTGGAATTCCCATCCCTGGACATCCATGGGGGAAGGTAGGGAGAGACAAGGCATTCTCACAATCAATATAAACTCATTTATTTAAATTAACAATAAAATAATCAAGTTTCCATTAAAAAAAAAAAAAAACAGACCAAAAACCCTTTGCTTTTGGACACACAATACAATTCCCAGTCTCACACATGAGACCAAAGCCGTGTTTTGTTCCTTCTTGGCTCCAGAGCTCCAGAGCCAGTCCACTGTTCAATGCCAGACATCACAGCCTCGGGTGAGAATAGAGCTACAGCCTCCATGGCTCTGTCTACATATTGAAGAGTGTTTAGAACAGACCCGGCAAAAGGCACTATTGGACACTGACCTGGATTAGAGATCCTGATCCATCCTTGAAGCCATTAAGGTAGAGGCTTAAGTCAACAAAGGGTGGTGTGTACCTGGAGTAAAAAGGAGCAAGGAATTTGGGGACAAACCTCATGTACCAGGTGAGAAATCGACCAGCTTATGTTGGCATAAATCTACTATCAGCTCCATGAGAACTTCTGCACACTAGTGCCTACTTCTGAATGGTCTAAAGAAGATGTTCAATACCATTAGTCCCCCCTTGGCATGATGAGGGAGAGACCAAACCCTCTTTGGTAAGAGGAAGGCGTTTTAACAGCAAATGCCATTTGGTCAAAGCTCTACTCCTAACTGAGTGGCTCTGTCAACACAGCCCTGGGAGACTGGCTCTCCTCAGTCACCCTGAGTGGCCCTTCATTTCTAGTGATCCTTAGCACAACCTGGACCTGTGCACAAGGGAGAAAAAAGAACAAGTGCCCACTGGGCAAGTGAGCCATTGGACTAGAAATGATCTTGAGATCATGACATCCAAAACTAGGGATTCACCCTAGAGTTTTCATCTATGTAATGGTCCTCAGGAAGAGTATGTTTTGACCAGGGTTTCTCTCAAAGCTGCACAAACAGCTGGTTGTTTCCTCATCTACTCCCATGAAGAAGTTACTCAAGCTAATTCTAGAGCTAATTATACCTAGAACCTCTGTTCCCCAGGTTCTAGACTGATCGACTCACACCGAAACACAAACACACACACACACACACACACACACTCACACTCACACTCATATATTTAAGGAACTAAAAGTCTACAGTGGCCACTTCCCTCCCCAGAGGGTTAAGGGTCAACTGTTGAGGAGTCTTAAAGGAATATACCTTCCAAAAGACCCAGATTCTTACCACACACACCCCTACATCCTCTCCAGTTCCTTCTGGAACAGTAATCTGAAAATCATTGATACTACCTCTGAGCATCTGGAATGACAGAGGGAAAACAAGTGACAAGAAGCCCTGAACCCCACCTTTATGTTGTGATATTACTAAGGATCAGGCCTCACACTCTTCCTCAATAAGCCAGTTTTCATATATTTGAGTTCTTCCTGGCCACTAGACAGAGAGCTGCATGACCTTCTCCACCAGACAACAGTTGATTTCCAAGATATATACTTCCAAACACAGCCAAGGATGGGCTCAGCCTTGGCAAATGGTGACTTTGGAGGATGATGTCATCACAGTCCCTCCTTCAGTAAACAGCCACACTTAAGAACATATACATATCCACCAAGGAATTAAAAGTCAACATTGGCCTCTTGGCTCCCTTACAGGGTAAAGAGCCAAAAGGTGAGTTTCAAAAAGACTGTGCCTTCTCAGAGACCCCAATTCTTACTATCCTCCGTCATCTCAGTTCCTTTTCTAATGCCAGTCTCTAGGGAGCATTACAAAGATGAGAGTTAGCTCTCTGCCAATGGTAGAGACCCAGGTTTGAGCCCGCTCCTTGTCAAAGTTGGCAGAGGGAGACTGATTTCCACTTTGTGTTTTCTTAAACATTTGTGAAAGAAATAGACAATAAAGAAAATTATTGTAGTTCCTGAGAAAAGAGTATTCCGTGAGGTAGAAAGCAGCATCCCGGGAGGCATCTGAAGGGAGTTCCCAAGTTGCAATTCCGAAAAAGTAGGCTTGGTGATTAGCCAAGTAGGCCTAGGAGGCATTTCAGGGCTGGAGAATGGGTTAGCGGGACACTTTTCAAAAAGAGATTTGGGGTTGGATCAGGACAGGCCGGATACCCTCCTGGGCTGGGCAAATGGCAAACCAGACCCACAATGGGGTTAACTAGGGAACAAAGGCACGTGTCCTGCTCACTCTCTGGAGACTTTTGAGAGGCAACTCCCATCCAGTCCAAAGGAAGAGGTGCAGGGATCCAGCTGGGATAGAATCAGGTTCTGGGAGAAGCAGGGAAGGAGGCGCCAGTCAGTGCACAGGTGGTCGGTGAGAATCAGCAGGACTCAGCAGCAGGCCAAAGAGGTGAGGGGCAAGGAGGAGTTACTGGAAAAAGGGAAGAACAGCAAAGGGGAGATAAATGAACAACTAGGCAAAGAGGTCCGACTCACAAACCTGAGTCATTGAGCAGGCAACAACAAGGCCCCATTTCCAGAGGCCAGGATGCTCACAATCCTTTTTGGGCACATGCCAGACCCCAGTGCAGGCTGCCCAGGGGGCACTGGAGGTCATAGGGCAGACTTTAGAGTCTGAAAGGACATTGGAAATCGTTTAGTTTAGGCACCTAACCTTTGTCCATGAGCAAGTAGAGGGAGAGACAGAAACAGAGGGGAGAAAAAGAAATAGAGAGAGAGAGAGGGAAAGAAAGAGAGAGAGAGAGAGAGAGAGAGAAGCGGGGGGAGGAAATGCCCTTCCCCTAAACTACTACATCGAAGATGGTAATGGAGCTCAGATGCCAGATGTCAGATACCAGCGGAGCCCAGATGC
>NW_020954026.1:475843-496968 GCF_900497805.2 Vombatus ursinus
TGCCAGATGTCAGATACCAGCGGAGCCCAGATGCCAATCCTCTGGCCATAAGAGGAGGCCCAGCCCAATAGTCCTGCATCAGGGCTTCATTCATATTTCTATTTTCTGTTTTTTTAACCAGACCACCCTCTAGCCCTAGTTCATGACCATCAACCTCCTCCTTCCTCATCTCTTCTCCTCTCTCTAAAGGAAACAGAAAGTTAAACACGGGGAGAGGCCTGACTTTGAGCCCACACCTTCTTGTTACATGAAATGCAGAGGTGGAGAAGAAGGAAGTAGCCTTAACTAGGGAGGGTGTTTATGAGACTAGGAGGAAGGGAAGAGGGGAGAAGAAACAGACAAAGGAGGTGGAGGATAGGAGTCAGAAGATCATAGTTTAGAGCTGAAAGGGGCCTTAGAGACCATCTAGTTCAGCTCCATTCATTTCACAGGTGAGGAAACTGAGGCACAGCAATGAAGTGACCTGCCCAAGGTCACACAGCTATTAAGTGTCAGAAGCAAGATTTAAACCCAGGTTTTCCATGCTCTAAGTCTCGTCCTCTATCCACTGTACCACCATTTATCTTGCTAGTCACTGAAGGTTCCCTTCCCATGTGCCAAAAAGAGACTGAGATAATATCTGCAGATCAAACAAATGACTAGAAATGTCACTGCTCAGAATATTTGGCTTGGGCAGTCTTACAACCAGACCACATAGAGAGACCTGATTAATCAACCAACAATTCATTCATCGTGCCCATTATGCAGTACTTAAAGGATTATAGAGCACCTTTTTCTCAATGACCTCGATATGGGTAGGGTAACTATTGGTATCCTTCATTTTACAGATGAGAAAACTGAGGTTCAGTTTAAATGACATGGTAATAAAACCAGGACTCAGACCCAGACGTCCTAGCTCCTAAATCAAGGACTTTTTCCAGTCGCATACCCCTTTGCCTTTCCCTCATCAGCTGATTCCCGATATCACCCTTCTCTGAAGTTCTCAGCATACTTTACAGACATTGAAAATACAAGGCAATAAACATTCAAAAAAATTTTTAATTATGAGAGAGCTAAAACATCATAAAAAAAAAATCCTCCCCCAAATGCAAATGTGGTAAGTCAAGGAAGAGCCCAGAAACCAAACCCCAAAGCCCAGCCTCTCAGTGCCCAATCCACAGCTCCATTTACACAGGAAAGGAACAGAGAGAGAAATGGAACAGATACAGAAGCAAGTTGCAGGATCTACGAGCAGTGAGTATTCAGAAAGAAGACACCGAGTGCCAAGACAATCCAGACCCTATGCTTCCCCCAGATACACTGGGGAAAAGGAAAGAAGGACAGCCCCAGAACAAGCCCAATGAAGGGGAAAGTCCACAATCCACGTCTCAGAGGCACAAGAGAGACACCACGCACAGACCGCAGCAACAGCCGAGAGGCCCGTCCCCTGGTGACTCAGCTTAGGAATCCCAAGGGGCTCTGAGATTCCCAGAAGCAGGAGAGACATGAGTAGATGCTGAAATCAAGCATGTGTTAGTTTTCTCTCTGAGAGTCAACAGAGACCCCCGAGGATCAGGTCCATACTACTTACAGTTCAGTGCCAGCAGTCAATGGCAGCTGCTGCTATTTCAGCCCGACGGAAAGCCCGATGATCAGAGCTAAAATGCCCAGGATCCCCACAACTATGAGAATGATAATTACCATTTTCTGGAGGGAGGTATAAGAGAGAGGAAGAAGAAATTATCATAAATAACCAAGAAATGCAAATTAACTGGCTATGGTCCTCTCACAAAGGAGGAATTAATTAGCAAGCCTGGTAATTGGGGTGATGAACACAAAAGACACTCTCAAGTCAAAGACAATTTCACTTCAGGGAACAGTAGACCCTGTCACACCAGGAAATCCACTGCTGAGAAGGCCACTTCCATAGCAGTAAACAGGCTAAGAACAGGCCAAGGAAAAGGGCCTCTTGGCCACCTGGCAGTTTCCTATTTTAACTAATTACTTATAAGGAACCTGATAAAGGATAGCAAATGCTATCAACACTCTAAATGTTGATGCTGTGGGACAAAGTCTCTGTTATCCCACCCTTGTTATGGCTTTGAGTCAACCCATTCAGTCCTAGGTCATCTCTGCAATGAAAGAAGCATTCTGTCTGAATCCCAGAGAATCAGGCAGTTATCCCTTTGAAGAGTAGCAATAGCTTCTGACCTCAACAAAATGTGTGTCAAGTGACTGAATTTCTAAATATTCTTAAGTGAGAATATAAGTTTCTTGAAAGTAAGGAAGTTTTGTTTTTGTCTTTGTATAAATGAGGAAACAAAAATCCCCCTTTATACAGGTGAGGAAACTGAGCCTCTTTTCCTCACTGTAAAGATGAAGAAACCAAAGGCCACTTCATTGTACAGACTGAGGTGCCATTACATCTCACATAGTTTCTAATACATAACAGGGGATTAAAAAATGCTTGTTAATGAACTAATGCCTAATAAATGTTGACCTGGACAGAACTGAATGCCAGCAGGAAGGGATACAAAATTATTCCAAGCTTCCACATAACTACTACTACTACTACTACTATTACTACTACTACTACTACTACTACTACTGCTGCTGCTGCTACTGCTACCACTACTAGTGCTACTTCTACTACTACTGCTACTACTACTACTACTACTAGCTGACATTTAAATAGCAGTTCCAATTTTTACAGTTCTTTACATACATAGTCTCCTTTGATCTTCACAAAAATCCAGGTTCAGTAGATGTTATACCTCCATTTTATGGATGAGGAAAATCAGCTCAGAGAGATAAAATGACTTGCTTGGGTCATATAGCTTGCAAGTGTCAGAGTCAGGATTTGAACCCAAATCTCTCTTAAATCCATACCCAGCACACTGTCCACTAAACCAAACTGCCTGTTATCTCTCCTTAGGGATTAATAAATTGGAAGGGGTAGGGGTTACTATCACCCCAGCATGCCTAGGGCACGCTATGAGATAGAGCTCTAGAACAGCAAACTAGAATACAAAGATCTCAGAAGAGAAGGCCTGGTTAAGAGCAGCCCAGAAGTATTCTGTAGAGGAGGTTTCTACTCCCTCAAACCCAGCACAGAAAACAGTTAAGCTTGGAAGAGACCCAAAGACAGCAATGATGCCAGATGCCAAGAAGCCAGGTAGAAAGAAAAGTCTGAAAAACTGCCACCACTTGAGCAAAAAGTTTTTGGATGCCGAGTCCTGATTATGAAGGAACTGACAAGGGTGAGCATTCTGACAGCACCACTTCTATTTCTACAGGGCGTTGTGGTTCGCCCAGTGCTCACATCACCCAGCTAGTACATGACAGAGCCAGGATCAGAGCCCGGGTCATCTAACTGCAAGCTATGATGCCACACCGTCTCTCTAAAATGCCATCATTGTGCCAGAAGTGGAGTTTGAAACTAGGCTCACTGGTGCTTAAATCCAAGCCCACTTTGTCATTCTGATTGCTGAAGTAACAAAGTACCTGGGATAGGAGAGGCACAGCCCTCCTGTCCAAGACCAAAGCAAACCTCTGGAGAAGAGAGCCCAAGGTCATGTTCTGAAAGCACTCAGCTACCAATCAGGCCCAAGAACAGGTAAGATTTTGGTGTAATGCCTAAATCACTGTCTTCAAGGGTTCTGGTTTATAGATTCATTCTGTGAGGAACCTTAAAGACTATCTGGCACAAATGAGGAAACCAAAAGTCCCCATTGGACAGATGAGGAAACTGGGGTCCCAGTTATACATATAAGGAAATGTACAGACCCCAAGTCCCATTGCACACATGAGAAAACCAAGGATTCCTATTATACGGATGAGGAAACAGAGGGCCCCTATTGTATGGGCGTTCCTCACTGTACAGTTAAGAAAACTGAGCCTCAGAGGGGAAGTGACTTACTCAAAGGTCACGTAATTAGTTAGAAAGCCGGTAACTCAAACTCAACTGATGGGACTCCCAGTCCAGCACCTTCTATACGCCCGAGCCTGGACAAGAACAGGATTCGTGCCAGTCCAAGACGAGAATAAAGGGGTGGGAGTGATTCTACTGGGAGGACTGAGGCAGGGAATGGACAGACAGGAAGGGCCGGCCAGGAAGGGGGTGAGGCAGGTGGTGACGAGGCTGGGGCTCTCACCCTGCGAGCTTCACTCTGGAATTTCACAGCCTTTTTGGTATCGGCTACGGCCGTCTCCACGAAGCCCACTGACTGGTCCATGTTGTTCTCAATGCGATCAATCATGGCTCCCTTTCCAGGGATGTGGGAGGCAGCAGCGGAAAGCAGAGACGGCACGGCAGAAAATAGGAAAGAGAAATAGCAGGCAAGGTAGGTGCTCTCTTCAGGCAAGGCCCCAGGGGACTCTCACCTTCCGGGCCTGACTACGGTATTTTACCGCCTTCTTGGTCTCATCCCGAGCCTTCTCCACATGGTCCACAGTATGCATCACATTCAGTTCTATGTTATCTATCATCTCCCCCTGTGAAGGACAGATATTGGTCACATTCCACACAAAGCCCAACCCCCACACCTCAGGGCTGCTGACCCCACAAGAGAACTGCCCCCATGGTTGATCACCCACAGCCAAGAGTAGATTGAGCCCAGGAATCTTGACTTAAGTCAGGACTAGAAGAGGCCTTAGTGGTCATCTTGTTTACGAGGAAACTGAGGCCGAGGGAGAAGAAATGCCTTGCCCAAGTGGCATCACAGATTTAGAACTGGAAGACACCTCAGGCTGATCATCTAGTCCAATCTGATCATTTCTCTGATAGGGAAACTGAGGCCAAGAGATGAAGTGAATTTAACACCATTAGATCTTATCTTCAGGTCAAGTTTCACATTTACTAAGGGCTCAAGATACATGCTCTCATGCGATCCTCGTGATCTCTGCGGCAGGAAGGACAAGGATTTTTATCCTCACTTTGCCCGTGAGGACGCTCAGGCTCGTGCTAAGTTGTCTCGTTATCAAGGAACAGGGCCAGGAAGAGGAAAGCCAGGCCTTTGAACTCGGAATCCAGCGCTCTCCTAGCCTCCACTTCCTTCCCTGCAGGCCTTGTATCACCCACTCTGGGAGCTGGTCAGGACGCCATCCTCTCCTGGTTCATCAGGTTCTTTCTGAACCAGAGAGTCAGTTCTTAATGGGATCCTGGTTTCCTCAAAGGCCACCTCAAAGGCCATCATAATATCATTTAAGACAGGGGTTCTTCTATTTTATTTAATTGTGTGTGTGTGTGTGTGTGTGTGTGTGTGTGTGTGTGTGTGTGTGTGGCAATTGGGGTTAAGTGATTTACCCAGAGTCACACAGCCAGTGAGTGTTATATGTCTGGGGCCGCATTTGAACTCAGGTCTTCCTGGATCCAGGGACAATGCTCTATCCACTGCGTCACCTAGCTGCCCCAAGACAGGGGTTCTTAATCCAGGGTCCATGACCTTGGCTTCTTTTTCAGTATTTTAATAACTATTTCAATATGATTGGTTTCCTTTGTAATCCTTTGTAATAAAATGTAATTTTATTTTATGCATTTGAAAAGTTGATTCAGAGCAGGGATCCATACGCTTTACCAAACTGTTAAAATGGCCCATGTAATAGAAGAGTCCAAGAACTCTGGCTGGGCCATAAGCGATGGAGGGGTTTGGCCTACCCGAGCTGCTTTTGCAGACTTCTCCCTCTCCCTCCTCCAGGAAGGAGTCTCTGAATGAGATCTGTTACCCCTTTCATACACTCATCATCCCTGTTTCTTGTGACAAGAAAGAGAAATCTAAATCCTCTCTTCAGTACATTCCCTGGTATACAAAAGTTGAAGGTCCCAGGCCCCATGCACTAAAACCTCCTCAGCCCTTCCCCGTCACTGGAGAATAGACCGGAAACAGAATAAGAGGGCACTCACCGTTCCCCAAGTCTCACACCCGATCCTCGCATGGCATTGTGGGCAAAAAAAAAAACACAAAGTAGAGGAGGAGAACTTGAGAAGTGGGTGCTAAGGTCTGCAGCAGAACATCTAGGGCCCCCCGGTACTTGAGATCAAGTAAGCTCAAACAGGAAGAAGAGAGGAGAGGAGATTCCCACCCCTAGCCCTGGGAGCTAGCTTTGCTAAATACTCAATGGGCAAGAGGGTTAGAACCAAGCCTTACCTTCATGTGGTAAAAGGAATAACAATTAGTACTATTAGAGCAGCTCCATATGTATAGTGCTTCAAAGTTCACACACCACACTACCCCCCAAAGCAAGGAAGGCCTCCAGCACATCGGGTGGACCCCCTTTAGTGAACTAACTGATGGGAGGACATGAGCAAGAATCATACAGGATGGAGGGCATGAAGAGATTATAATATACACTTGTGGGAGGAAAGAGCCCACATGGCTGGGGTCACCTCTCAGCTGGAAGATTTACAGTTCACAAAGCATTGTCCTTATAACTACCCTTTGAGGAGTTATGGTGACATTTATTAGCCCTATTTAACAGATGAGGAAACTGAGGTTCAGAGAAGTGACTTGCACACAATCATGCAGCTAATTTGGGGTCTAACCAGGAACACAACACTTGGGGTTAGAAAGAACCTTAAGGAAACTCTAGCGGAGAGTTTCATTTTAGAGATGAGGAAACAGAATCCCCAAGAGAGAAGATGGATTGGCCATGGTTATCTGGTTAGTAGGTGGCAGAGCCAGAATTTAAAACTAGATTCCACGCTCTTCCTGTCATTCCATATTGGTCTTCTAGCCAGGACTTAGATTAAATCTGGCTGCCTCCTCCTGAGGCCCGGAATTCCTCTTGGTCTGATCCCCTCCATGGCCACTGAATCATCCCCTTCCTGCCTCCTTCCCTGGGTGCTAGGCTGTGCCCTCCTCCTGCTCACTGCCCCATGTCAAGTTACCTGGTTTTCCACGAGCATGGCGATATCCACAAACATGTCGTGTAGCTCCTTGATGCTGCTTTCCAGCCGGACAATGTCCTTGTGTCGTCCTTCGATCTCGCTGAGGGCTTGCTTAGAGATCTGAGAGTCAATGATCTGCAACACATCCCTTTATGTTACATATGCGACCCAAGCCCCCCGCTGGCATTTGCCGATCTTGTCTTCTCCCCCCTTCCTCCCTCTGGATTGGTCTCTCTCTCAGTCTCCCTCTAGGTCTCTGTGTCTCTGTCTCTCTCTCATACTTTCTGTCTGCCTGTTTCTCTCTCTCTCTCTCTCTCACACACACACACACACACACCCTTCATTCAAACTGTTATTCAGCACCTACCAGGTACAAGGCAAGAGGGAACATGGCACAAAAGGTCAATGTTCCATACTTAGGAAATCTGGAGGGAATTCCCAGGGAGGACATCCCATCTCCCAGTGCGGCCCAACAAGTGTTCTCTAAATCATGGGGCATTCAGAGATTGAGTAGCTTGCTCAGGACCACTAGCGCCCATATGTGTCAGTCAACAAGCATTTATTAAACACCTACTATGTGTCAGACCCTGTGCTAAATGCTGGGGATTTCTTTAAAAAGGCAGTAACAGTCCTCATCCTCAGGGTGCTCTCATTCTAAAGCAGGAGATGACACATCTCCTATGAGGATAAAAGATATATAAAGCATTAAATGGAAAGGTAATCTCAGAGGGAAGGCACCTTGGGAGCCAGGGGAAAGGCCAGCAGAGGCCTGCTTCCTGGCAATGGCCAAAAGCAGGACCTGAGATGACGCTTGAAGGAAGCCAGGAGGTTGAGAAACGAGAGAGAGCTGGGCTTGAACAAAGATTTTTCTAACGCCAGGACTGGCTCTCCAACCAGCACACCACACTGCCTCCAGTTCAAGGACCTGAGCTTAGGACACAGAGATGAAATAAAGTTCAGGCCCAGGCATGGAGCAGCTTTACAAGCTCACTTTAATTATGCTGAGATAAAAGGGAACAGCACAAATCTAGATCGGGTGCCCTAGGAAAACTGAGGCAGGAGCAGCCACTTTGAGTTAAGAGGTGGGGAGGGGGAGGGGGAGAGTGGGAATTGAAGGCACCCTGCCCTTCGCTTTTCCCACGCTCCCAACTCCGAGCTCTTTCACAGGTTTCTCTGAAGGCCCCTGCCTCTCAAAGCTACGCACTAAGGCAAGCTCCTTGAGGGCAGGAACTGTTTTCTTTTCGTCTTTGTCTTGCCATCAGCCAGCACAGTGTCTGGCCCAGAGCAAGTGATTAAGAAATGCTTGCAACTGATTACTCCACCAAGTCTAGGCACCCCCCTTCCAACCCCCCAATCCCTCCTCTTCTTGGAACACTCACCCCAGAAGTGAAAATGGCTGGGTTCCCGCTCTCCAGCATCTCTTCCAATTCCTCATCTGTGGTTTTCTTGCCAGCTTTAGCCCAAAGGAAAGAGGACGTCAGACACAGAAAATCAGAACAGATCCTTTAGCAGGCATCCTGGAAACTAGGCCTGAGGGGAACATGTTGTAAAACCATGGTAAAAGTAAAAGATTTTGGTTAATGTAGCCACTGGGCACTCCCTTTCAACTGCTAGGGCTAAAACAAAAGCCGTACGATTGAGAAGAGCATTACCCTATGGCGTCTAGAACACCAGACCTAGAATCCAGGAAGGTATGGGTTCAAATTCAATCTCTGACATTTACTAGCTGTGTGACCCCAGGCAACTCCCCTAAGCTCTCTAAGCCTCAGTTTCCTCATGTGTAAAATGAGGAGGGTGGCCTTTAAATTCCCTTTAAGCCACCCTATAGGTACTAGGTAACTCTAGGTTCAGGAAAAAAAGAGAATTATAAACTCATGGCTGGTAAGAGCTATCAGAGCATAGTAAAGAAAGCTTTGGACCTGGAGAAGGGAAGGCCAGGCTCTGACACCTACAAGCTGCATGGCCTTGAGCCGGTCACTTAAGCTCTCAGAGCCTCAGTTTCCTCCTGGTTAAATTAGGGGTCTAGATCAGACAGCCTTCAAAGACCCTGCTGGTCTAGGTCTCTCTACGATTTCACAATAAATTGTAATGGAGCCAGAACTTGACTGTCTTCTCCACTATGTCCAGCAGGGGGCGTCCTAAGCCCTGGTAAACAATGCCTGAGGCTGACGACAGAAATCTGGCCTGGGCCAAAGCCACCTCCTGGCCTCAGAGAAATGGGCAGTCATGAACAGGGGGTTGTATGGCGAGTAGAGGCCCACGTTCCCTCCAAGAACTTACTGATTTCCAATTGCCTCTGGATGCGCCCTTTACTGCGTTCTCGGAAGTCCACCTGGGCTTCATTGTACTTGGTCATCACTTCCACAAACTTCCGGGAGAGGACAGAGTGCTGTGGGCAGAAGGAGGGGGTGAAGGGAAGACAGACACTATTGTACTATGCTCCTAGCCCTCCAGTATCATCTCTGACTATACCTGAAATCCAGAGAGAACTGCTCTAAATGTATCAAAAGTTCTCACATTTGTTGTCTAGAATTACGGGGTTCTTAATCTGAGGTCCATAAACTTGGTTTTTTTTTTATTTTTTAATACAGAATATTAATAATAATAAAAATTATATTGAAATTAACTCATGTTGATAAATTTAGATATAATTTATCTATTGTTATTAATGTAACATATTTTACAATATATGTTATATATTTGGGCAGCTAGGTGGCACAGTAGACAGAGTACTGCGCCTAGAATCAGGATGACTTATTTTCAATCTGATCTCAGACTCTTACTAGCTGTGGGAACCTGGGCAAGTCACTTAACCCTGTTTGCCTCTGTTTCCTCATCCATAAAATGAGCCGGAGAAAGAAATGGCAAACCATTCCAGTCTCTTTGCCAAGAAAACCTCAAATAGGGTCACAAAGAGTCAGACATGACTGAAAAATGATTGAACAAATGAATTATATATTTATGTTGATTAATTTCAGTATAATTGATTTCCTTTGCAATCCTCTTATTTTTTGCCTTTTAGAAACGTGCTTCTGAGAAGGGATCCTATAGGTTTCCCCAGACTGCCCAAGGGGTCCAGAAGATGAAAAAGGTTAAGAACCCTCTCTTTAGAGAAAGTCTTCTACTACATCCTCCATGGCGTGCTCCCTGATTACCCCAGCTCACACTGGTCTCTCCCTTCTAGTTCTATAGTGTTTATTGTCCAATCCCCCAAAACATTCTATTTATTTCTATTTGATTCCAATCCTGGCTCTCTGCCAGTTCTATTAGCTAGGTGACTTTGGACATATCACTTCATATCTCCGGGACTCCACCACCTCCTCTTTAAAATAAAGGGTTAGAATACTTCTAAGATGCCTTCTAGCTCTAAAGCCTACAAATGCCCTCTGAACCCTGTGGCTCCAGGTCTTCTCAATCTTCGGGCCTTCCCCCTGAGACTACCCCCACATATTCCAAATATATCTTGTTTACACATGCTGTTGTCTCCCCCCAATTAGCGCGGTGCCTGGCAAATAGTAGGTGTTTAATAAACGCTAGTTGACTGACCGTCTTCTTTAAGGGTCCTCCAGTTGCTTCATGTGGGCAAATCAATTCTCCCTGACCAGACTGTAAACCCTTTAAGGACAGGGGCCACAGATTTATCTTATTCCTACAGCACCTCGCATAGGGTTGGGCCCACAAAAAGGATTCGGTGGATACCGCCTGACTTAATCCCATGAGAGCAAAGGCGAAGAGCTAAGCACCACACCTGGGATTTCCGTATCCGAAGATCTGCCGAAGACCGCACCTCATCTTGCTCGATGTGCCTCTCCATGTCTGGAAATGGACCACAGAGCCATAGCATTTCTGAGTTAAAGGGACCTCAGGGGGCATCTAGCCCAACCCATCCCTGAAAAACAACTGCCTCTGCCACATGTAACAAGGGGGCATCCAGACTCTTCTAGAAGAAATCCCACACCTCCCCAGGCTGTCCACCCTGCTTCTGGACAGCTCTCCTCAGCAGGAACTTTTTCCTGACATCAAGCTTCAATCTGCCTTGTTGAAACCTCCCACTGTTCCTACTTCTTCCCTCTTGGCCCAGCAGAGTAATTCTAATTGTTCTTCCACAGCATAATACTTTCAGATCAACCCTCATCCACACTCTCCCACCAAATGGCTCATCCTCTCCATCCCAAACACCCCCAAGTTCTTTCAACCAGTCCTCATGTGGCATGAACTCAAGGCCTTTCACTTCCCTAGCTGACCCACTCTAGATGCTCTCCAACTTAGCAATGGCCTTCACAAATCATGGAGAGCATAGTACTCTGGATGTGTTCTAACCAGGGTACTGGACACCAGAACCCCACCCCACCCCAACTGTCACTAGAATAAAGGTGTTCCATAACCCAGCCCAGATCAGGTCATGTCCTCACCACCGGTGAGAAATCATGCTCTCCCAACTCCTCATCTGTCCCCATGCACCGCACCCACCATGATGCCCCAACAAAGTGACATGACTGTATGTGCCATAGAAGGGGATTTGGGAAGTCATATGCAAAAGTGTCCCTGAGAAAGAAAGGCTGATGGGGAAGAGAAGAAGCAATCCCCAGAAAGTACAGATTAGCAAAGAGGCAGAAAAGAGGCAAGGCCCTCCTTGGCCAGGAGGGGTAATGAAGAGGGAGACACGGTCATCTACGAGCAGGGTTTCCACAGCAGGATAGGAAATATTTAAGGATCAGGACGGCTCAGAGATAGTTTCTTTCTTACTCTTTAGCTTGTTCCGGACGCTGTTGGCCATTTTCTTAATCTCTGTTGTTAACTGTTCTAGGTCATCCTTTGTTTCTGAGGAAACAGAGGCAGAGGAAAAAAATTAGGGGGGGCGTGTAGATACAAGCATCAACAGAGGAGAGCCGGAGCTCTCGGTCCCTCCAGGAGAACCAAAGAATTCATCACAAGAGCTTCAAAGGTTCAGAGACAGGACCTTAATAATCATTTGGTCCTGCCTCATTTTAGAGAGAAATAAACTAAGATCCAGAGAAGGGAAATGATTTAACCAAGGTCATGCACCAAGAAGAGATGATAACACTCACTGGGTCTCAGGACAGAATATCCAAGCAATATTCACCAACCCAGCTCTATGACTTGAAGCTCCTGTATTACTTTGGGCAGATCACATCCCTCCTCTGGGCCTCAGTTTCCTCCTCTGTAATTATGAAGGGGTTGGATAGGATGGACCCTACGGTCCCTTCCATCTCTAAATCTAGGATCCCATGATCCCAGAATCTGTAACATGAAATAATTATAGATGATTCGTAATTAAGTCCTAGAAACTGTCGTTCCGACTGTGAACACCTTATGAGTTCTGAGAAGGAAGAGTTCTATGAGAGCTGGGTTAGGAAAACTTCATGGAAAGGTAGGATTGATGTGGGCCTCGGAGAATGGCTCAGATTTGGATTGTCCCATGGGACAATGGTAACAAATTGGGAGGAGAGGGAGTGAGGGGAGATTAAAAAAAATAACAAAGGATAAAAAGCTATAGGGGTGACACAGCAGGAAGTTCATCTGTCAGAAGTTGAGTAATAAGTGAGTGGTGGGGACAAGTTGGACAAGCAGACGGGGCTTATGGCCATATGAGGTAGAAGGCGCTATTAACATAATCATTAATGCAGCAGCTGTCCTGTACACAGCACCTGTTGGAAACTGAGGTTGGCTTGATGAGGTGGAAAGAGACATCTCCTGGTGAATCAGCTCTGGGTGAAAACTCACTTGGTTCTGGGATTGGTGCTGACAGGATGATGCTGTAAAGTTTCTTAGCTCCTTCCACGTTCTCTGCAATCTTGTCGATGTTGAGCCGAGTTTCCTCAATCTAGAAAGGGAGGTAGAAATACCCTTGTCATTAACAAGACAGCTGTTGAATTCTCGTTAGTTTCCTGCTGTGTCCACTCTCTTCTCCTGGCTTTGTTGAGGCAGAAATAATTAAATGGATCCTGGAATGGTCAATTGCATATGCTTTCCAAGAGTGATGAGTCAACAATGAATAGATAATCCCTTGGATATCCTTACTCATTGCCAGTAGAACTGAATGATTTGGGAAAAGCCAAACTTTCACTTGGAATATTGAAGCTAGGATCAAGCAGACAGATCCAAAGGAAGGATAGAGCAAGGGTTCTTAACCTTATATAATGTCTGGACACCTTGGACAGTCTGTCTAGTGATGCCTATGGACCCTGTCCCAAAATGTTTTTAAATAACTGGAGAAGTTATTTAAACTGGCTAAGTTTAGTCAAAGCGTAACAAAAAATAAAGATATCCTTGTTTTTCCCACCCAAGTTCACAGACCCCCTGAAATCTATCCAAATACCCCTTAGGGATAAAGAACCTTGGGGCTAGAAATATCCAAGAAGATGAAGCCACAGGGAAGGATATATAATCACATCCAGAGGATCTGGTCTCAAATTCCAGCCCTGCCATTTATAAGCCAGATGTCCTCTCTGGGCCTCCGACAAGATGACCTCTAACCAATCAATCCATGAGCATCTATTGAGCACCTACTCTGCCAGTGGGGCATCTGCTGATCCTGGAGTCTTCCTGGGCACGTGTCAGAGATGACAGGCCTATGAACTGGAAGTTACACCTTGGAAATCATGCTCTTACAGGCATTTGGCCTCTGCACATTCCTGAACGTGATTGCACCAATACAAGACCATAAAACAGTCCCAGGAGCATTCTGTCCTTGGGATGCATAGTGTCACAAGACAGTCCTGAGACTAACTAACATGCATACAGGAAGGATATCTCTCTCTCTTGCTACCTCTCTCTTGTCTCTGTCTCTTTCTCTCTCTCACAAGATATAGGAATCCAATATTACACTCTTAAGGAATCCAAAGTCCTGGTAATTATAAAGGTGAAGACACAAGGAGAAATGACCCAACCATCTCACTAATGGGCATATGGCCCAAGGAGGGGAAGACAGTAAGGGCCCATATAGACCAAAATATTCACAGCATTACCTTTTGTAGCAAAAACTAGAAACAAAGAGGGTACCCTTTTTATTGGGTAATAGCTGAACAAACTATGGTATATGAACATAATGAAATATTGCCTATATATAAAATATAGATGGCATTCCACAGTGAACAGGACACTAGTCAGGAGCTGAGGTCAAAAAGACCTAAAATCAAATCCTACCTGAGAATCTGAATAGTTTTGTGACCCTGGGCAACTCATCTAATCTCTGTGCCTCAGTTTCCTCAGTTGTAAAAAGAAGGGATTAGACGGAATGACAGTTTAGATCCTTTCGAGCTTAAAATTACTACTGATGACAGATAATTTCAAGGGATTAAGAGAATCATGGGTAGACTTGTTGAATGAACAGATTATAAATAATAACTATAATAATACAAATGAAAACAACACTGAAAGAGAATTTAATTCTGATTAATTGTAATTGTCAGCATTGGCCCCAGAGAAAGATTGACCACACACTTCTCTCAGTAGATGGGTGTGAGTATGAGCGATGGCGGGGGGGGGGGGCCAGCGGGGAGTGCCACATAAGAATAATATTATGTCTTAAGGTTTGCAAAGCACTTTATGTATGAGATCAAATTTGTTCCTCACAACAACACATTTTAAAGAGGAGGACTCTTAACCTCTCAGCCTCCGATTCTTCCTCAGTAAAATGGGGGCGTCTTAGCACCCACCACCCTTAGGTTGTTGTGAGGATAAAGTGAGATAATATTTGCAAAGTACTTTGCAAACCTTAAAGCCCTATATGAATGCTATTGCTGTTACATGATTTTGCTCAGTTACACAGGTAATGTGGGAGTCAAGATCTGAATGCAGGTGGGTCTGATGCTCAGTGGAGCTCTCTAACCAGTGGGCCACCTTGCTGCCTCTACAGATTTGGAAGGTGGCATACACTGTCGGATGTGTGTGGTGGCTGCACTGGTGGCTTTGGTCTAACTGCCTTTTCTAAGTCAGAAAAAAGTTGCATCCAATGACCGTGATGCAAAAACAAGACATCCCCCTAAAAAAAGGTTCTATAAAATGGAGATGTTTGCACAACCAGAGAAGGGCCCAATGCCCTCAAGCCCCCAACTCCAACAGGGCAGCTGGCTGTACCAGGCACTGAAACAAGAACCAGAAGAGAAATAATGTGAAGAAAGAGCTCTCTGTGTCCTTGGGGCTTAGGAAACCTACAGCCAACTCAGAGCACAAAGGCCTCCATCCCTTGCAACGTGTGCCACACCTGGCTATAAGAGCTTCCTCTCTCTTGACTCCCTACAAGGTCACCTGCCAAGTGATAGAAACAAAAAAAGACTGAGAATCTGTCACTGCTTCATTACATCAGCACACTGCGGGAGCATCTGCACAGAAATAGCCCCCAGGGACACTCGTCAGGTATGTTATCGTGAGGATTTGCATCTGAGTTACACTAGATGGACCCCAAGGCCCCTTCCAACTCTCTGGGCCTGTGAACAATCCTCTTCTTCCACTCATTCTCTCTCATTTGGAAGATGGTCTTTAAGACATTCTGGGTCCAAGAACTCATCTGCTGCCGTGGAAATGGTGATGACTCCCTCCAGACTGAGCTGGGCTGCTCCAGTCAATCCACCTCTAGGCCCACCCCCAAAGCCTTTCCAGGATGATCGAGCCTGCCGGCGCTCTCATCTTGCTGGCATGGTCTTTGAGGACCTACGGTCATTTCGTCACCATGAATAAGCAAAGTGTAACTTTAATGGAGATGGAAATAAAGTCTAGTTTTCTCAAATTAGCACCCTAACCACTGAACCCCACCACCTTTCCTGCTTGACACTGCTTGACATGACCTTCAAGGGTCCATTGGGAACCCCCCCATGGTTGAGGCTAATAATATCCTCGCTGCCCAAAGATAACCCCTTAAGCTCCCTCCCACTTTTCACAAAATCCCAAGCACTATCAACATTAAAAATGATATGTTTTGGGTTATAATGAGATCAAAAGTGCTAGGTTGTATCTACCTAATGGATTAGCTTTCTCAGAAAATCTGTAAAAAGTACTTCCTATTCAGAATAATCCCCCGGCCTAAGGGTTGACAGGGACAGGCCAGCCTATGTGAGCACTGGATTTGGAGTCAGACCTAACTTCCTGTCTGAGAGCTTTCTAGTTGTATAAGCTAGGGAAATTTCCTTCCCATCACTAAACTAAGGTTTCCTTCAGATCTAACTCCACTGAACCATGAAATTTAGAGCTGGAAGGGCCCCTAGTGACCATCTAGTACAACACAGTACTTAGCATGCCGCTTAGCACAAAGTAGGTACTTAATAAATGTTTGTTGACTGACTGGCCCCACAGGAGGGTCTGCTTTACTGAACTGAAGTTTCTGGTTCCTGTGTTTATATATACTGCCCACATATTCAGCTAGAGTGAGCACTGAGTTAAGCAAATTTTAGTCAATATTTATTGAATGGAGGTGAGTGAGATGAATGTTTATAACCACTTGGTGAGTTTACAGGTCAATTCAACACTCCTTTAACCTCAAGGCCTTTCCCACTTACAGAATGATTTCTTAGAACTTGGTAAAAGACTCTGTTGAGGAGCAGCTAGGTGGCGCAGTGGACAGAGCTCTGGCCTTGGAGTCGGGAGGACCTGAGTTCAAATTCGGCCTCAGACACATAACACTTACTAGCTGTGTGACCCTGGGCAAGTCACTTAACCCCATTGCCTAGTCAAAAAGAAAAAAAAAAAGACTCTGTTGGCAGCACTAGTTGTCCCCAGATGTCCAACAGTTTGGTACGACCCACAGTGCCACTTGCATAAGGCTTCCAGTTGTATAGGTGCCAGCTAACCAGAGTTCTGCTATACAGAGCCAACCAATGAAAAAACTCAGACCTGCAGCTAGATATGCTTGCCAAATCAAAGATCTCAACAGTCTTTCATTCTCTCTTGAGATAGCATGGTATGGTTAAAAAAAAAAAAAAAGGCAATGGACTTACAGTTGGGAGAATCTCGATTTGAATTCCACCTTTTACACTCAGTGATAAAGTCATTTAAAATCTCTAAGCAGAAAAACCTGGAAAGACTTCCATGAACTGATGCAAAGCAAAGTGAGCAGAACCAGGAGAACGTTGTACACAGCAGCAGCAATATTGTGCAATGATGAACTGTGAACGACTTAGCTATTCTCAGCAATACAGTGATCCGAGACCATTCCAAAGGACTCATTTACGAAGAAATACATTGATTGCTTTTTGTATCCAAATAAACATATTGTTATATAAGACCATCTTCTGTAGCCTAAATGAAAAATGTTAACCATCTCCAGAGAAAGAACTAATAAAACCTGAATGCAGATTGAAGCATGCTTTTTAAAATTTTCTTTATGATTTTTGGTTTTTTGTTCTTCATTTTCTTTTGCAACATGCCTAATATCGAAATGTTTTACATGACTGCTCGTGTAGAATCGAAATGAAATTGTTTGCCTTCTCAAGGAGGGAGAGAATTGGGAATGCAAAATTTTTAAAAAAATGAATGTAAAATTTTCTTGTTTAGATGTAATTGATAAAAAATAATCAATGCTAATTTTAAAAAGTCTCTGAACCTGTTTCCCCAACTATACTATAGGGATAATAAAAGCCCTTCCCCTCAGAACTGCTGTGAGGATCAACCTTGAAGTGCTGTATAAATGTCAGGTTTATTATCATCATTATAATTATTATTCATTTTAAAAGTTTGCTGGCATTACAATGACAGAATGTCAAAAGCTGGAAAGGAACTTCCCATCACAGATAAGAAGAAAGCAAATAATAATCCCAAACTGGTTATACTGGGGAGAGTCTAAAAGAGAACTCAGGGCTAATGACTTTAGCACCCCTTGGGTTTCCATCTGCACCATATCTCTAAGGGGACAAAGTCAATAAATGCTTATTAAGCACCCACTATGTCCTGAGTGCTGGGGATACTAAAAAAAAAATTTTTTTTAAAAATAACAGTCTTCTGTCTTACCCTTAAGGAGCTTACAGTCTGATTTGGAAAGACAACATCCAAAAGGGATCTGAAAAGGAAGGGGGTGGGGAAAGGCAGTCAGGAGAGTAGCCAGGAGGGAAATGGGGAGATGGCTATTCCCAATTGCCTCTAATCAATACAAGTTCACTTTAACTCCATGTATCCTAGGTGGATAGAGCTCAGGGCCTGGCATCAAGAAGAGCCGAGTTCAAATCTGACCTCAAACACTAGCTGTGTGAACCTGGACAAGTCATATAACCTTCTTTGCCTCAGTTTCTTCATCTGTAAAATAAGCTGGAGAAAGAAATGGCAAACCACTCCAGTATCTCTGCCAAGAAAACCCCAAATGGGGTCATGAAGAATTGGACGTGACTGAAATGACTGAACAACAAACATCTGGTTTTACTCGACAGTCTCAAGGGTCCCAACCAACTCTAATTCTATGATCCTATGAGCCCCCTGTGATCTTCAGAATTTTAAAGTCTTTTTTTTATTAGACCTGTGATTGATTTCATTGGTGTGGGGAGCCCCCTCTACCAGAGCAGAGCAACCTGTTCCCTAGCTGATCATCTTAGAAAGCTGCCGATGCCCCCTCAGAGATTATAATTCTTGCCTAGGGTCAGTCACATAGCTAATACGAATCAGAGATGAGACTTGAAGCCAGGTCTTCCCAACTCTGAAGCCTGCTAGCCATGACATCATGTTGCCTCTCTTCTTCTTCATCATCATCATCATATTCATCATCATCATCATCAGCCTCATCTCTTTCTTCTCATCTTTTTTCCTTTTTAAAAAAACCTTAACAAAAGCCTTTACTCAAAAGGCAAAAAAAGAGTAATAATTACACACCATTCTGCCTATAAATCATCTCTTCTCATCTTTAGACTGGGAGCTCCTTGAGGACAGGGACTGTTTTTTGCCTTTCTTCACATCCTCAGCACTTAGCACAGTTCCTGGCACATAGTAGGCATTTAATAGATGCTAACTGATTTTGATTTTCAATGAAGCTTAGGTAGACACGAACCTAGGAGACCACTATCACTATCCTGTTTTATTTTTTTATATTTTTTTATATTATATTAAAAAATTTTATATTTATATTTATAAATTAAAATTTATATTTTTTTTTTATATTTATAGCTGCAGGGGCAGTTAGGTGGTGCAGTGGATAGAGCACCAACCTGGAGTCAAGAGTACCTGAGTTCAAATCCAGCCTCAGACACATGATACTCACTAGCTGTGTGACCCTGGATAAGTCACTTAACCACAATTGCCTAACCAAAAAAAAAAAAAGGTCTGCAGACTATTGCACAGAGAAATCAATTGATAGCTTTTTGTAACTGAATAAACGTATTGTTAAATAAGCTCATCTTCTACAGCCTAAGTAAAAGCTTTATAATTATTAAACTACTTGATCTCCACCCAGGCCAATTATTCCTGACCTTCCCCAGAAGTCATCACAAGCCACTCTAGGAAGTCATTTAAGCAAAAGCAAGATCCTCAAACTTCATTTTAATGTTTGCCCCATGGAACTACTTATAACACACATATTATACTAATCACTGCCCTCATCAAGATGGGCAAGAGTGGACCATTCCCAAAGACCTTGTCTCTGCCCTAAGGAGCTAATTAGGCAGGGGAATCTAATTAGAAAATGAAAGGGGGGTAAATTACCACTCAGGAGAAGAAGCAGGTTGCCCTGAGGTGCAGCATAGGAGGCTTGCATGAAGACCAGGAGATGCTTCTCAGTGCACAGGGCAGGCCTCCTTCGACTGCTCATTCTGCAATGGAGATAGCCATGGCTTCTCAAAGACTACGGCAGCCAAGCCCAAAGTTTGCCAGGTCCGACCTAAACTGTTCAGCAGTTATCCAAGGACCAACCTCATTAATTGCAAGAAGGTTCATCACCTGAATGTCAACCACCAGACGGGGGTGGGGAGGGTGCTTATTTGGGGGAATTTTGGCCACAGTGACTCTCAGAGCTCAGAACCAAGCCATGGTAGCCATGAGCTGGGTCAGGAGACAGAGCACCCCCAAGGATAAAAACATCATTCAGTGGAAAGAACACTAGGTTCAGAGTCAGGAGGCCTGGGTTCAGATCCCAGTCTGTACCACTTACTACCTGGTGACCTTGACAAAGACGCTGCCGCACTGTGCTTCAGTTTCCTGTCTATAAAGGAAGAAGGCTGGACACGATGACATCTAAGGTCCCTTCTATCTCTAAATCTAAAAGCCTATGAAATCTCAGAACCGAAGTAAATCTATACAACAGGATGGAGTTAGGCGTGAAAAGCAAGGACAGACAGAGCCACATGAGCAAAAAAAAGTTTGGGTTTTTTCCTATTTCTCCAAATATCCATCCTTCAATAACGCTGTCAGCTCTCCCACCATGGAGTCAGGACCTGACACTTCCATCAGAGCACAAAAGGATGCTAAGATTGACAGCTGGAAGGACCTAGGGACCACCACGTCCAACCCCCTCCCTTTACAGAAGTAGTACTGAACTCGGGGAGAAGGTACTTAACAATAATCCACATCTGGCTCACAAGACAACAGCCCTGTGGGTACAAAGGCAGAAGTCATTAGAGCCAAGACTTGAACCCAGGCCCCCCTACTCCAAATACGTTACTCTTTCCATTACCCTGCACTACCTCTTACAGCAACTCATTTTTCAGATTTTTGGGCACTTTCCTTTGTTCCAAGAAGCCCTAGGGGCTTCCAAAGGGGAGTTTCCAAATCAAGTCCTCTGTTGTTCCACATTATAGTTGCTTGGGGAAATTGAAACACAGGTGAGGGAGAACAGCATAGTGAATGCAGAGCCAACCTCAGATGGAAGAAGACCTGTGTTCAAGTCCTGCCTTTGAAACATCCTGGCTCTGTGACCCTGGGCAGGTCACCTATGCTTTCATTGTCCCTAATGCTAAAAGTTACAGGGGCAGCTAGGTGGCACAGTGGATAGAGCACTGTGCCTGGAGTGGGGAAGACCTGAGTTCAAATCTGGCCTCAAACCTTTACTAGCTGTGTGACCCTGGGCAAATCACTTCACCTTGTTTGCCTCAGTTTCCTCATCTGTAAAATGAGCTAGAGAAGGAAATGGCAAACCATTGTAGTATCTCTGCCAAGAAAATCCAAACAGGGAGACTGAAATGACTGAACAATAACAACAAAAGTTACAGAGCAGATGTTGATATGCATTGGTAGAGGGAGCTTCCCCATCAGAGTTCCCTATAACTAGAATCACAGGTCCAATTACACACACACACACACACACACACACACACACACACACACACACACA
>NW_020954026.1:496978-506607 GCF_900497805.2 Vombatus ursinus
ACACACACACACACACACACACACACACACACACACACACACACACAGAGGCAAGGTGAAAAAGAGACTCCTTCTGTGAATCAAGCATAAGAAGGTTAGTGCAGGTATGGCATGTCATTGAGGCAACTTGAATCCCACCTGTCTGAAGCTGATGGAACTGAAAAATGAGAAGCAGAATAAAGAGACATCAGCACAGACAACCATCATTTCCAAAGGAATTTTAAACTATGTAAATTAATCATTGCAGTGAGAATACCAAAAGAACCTACAAACCACCTTAGTCAGCAAATGGTGCATCTCACTGCCAAGCAGTCATTCTATCTACTCAACAAGCATTAGTTAAGCATTTACTACATTCCAGGCACTGTGCTAAGTGCTAGGGTACCAAAAAAAAAAGTCCTCTGCCTCAAAATGTTTACATTCTAATGGGGGAGATAATGTGTAATACATACATTACACACACATATATATTACATATAACATATATACATCAGTAATACATATATACATAGCATTTAGGCACACACAAAACATACATAGTAGATGAAGGGTCATTTCAAAGGAAAGGCCCTAAAAGTTGAGTGACCAGGAAAGGCAGAAAGTGGGATTTGAAGCAGAACTATATGACAGCTAAGAACAAACTAATTTAGAATACAAAGTCATTTATCAAATCTTACTAAAAACATTGGTGGAAAATTATAAGCAATGTTGCCTCAAAAGACAATGAGAAGCAGTAAAGGGGAAAACAAGTCTATGGAAGCTTGGTGAGAGACCCAGTTAAGTCAGAACATCCTGAGGAACTGTGAGAATAAAAGTGGAAGGAGGACAACAAGCAAACAAAAAAAGGGAAAAGATCTGTCAAGGTTCCTACAGCAAATCATTTTCTCAACTAATGGCCAAACAGTCACCACATTTGGATTCTAACAACATTGTCCTTGATGTGCTGCATGAGGGAACATTAAGTACACTAAAGAAAACAAAAACTAGACCAAGTATATGCAGAGGATGTCCAAGCTAAAAGTGACAAAAGCTTAAGGTCATTGATGGCTGAACCAATAAGATAACTGTAGGAGAAGATACTAAACACCTGGAAAATATCATGGACCTTATTAAGAAAAAGTAACCAACAAAGTAACAATAACTACAAGCAATGCCTACTTTCGTAGCTCTACAAAATCAACATGAGAATAACCTCTGTATACACTGAAGGTATGAAAAGGGAATAGGACCACTTTCACAAATGAGACTCTACATCAGACCACATCTTTCGAGTTAAACAACTGACTTTTGAGTTAAATAAGGTGTAGAGAATCTATGATCCCACTTATTTATTATTTGCTGGCCACAATTTTTTTTTATTTTAGAGAGTAAGATACCACCATAAGGTATCTCCTATGCATATATTAAAATCATTCAAGATTCTTAAAAAGAGGTTACAACAGAGATAACGTTGTTTAATGACCCTCTGTTTATTATTATCAAACAAGTCATGAAATAGAAACAAAAGTGTTTGCCACTGTCACAGAGCATTTCCATAAAATACAAACAGAAGACTTATAGATAGTAAGGTCCTCCAAATGCTCCTGCTTGTGGATGATACTATGTGGACTGCATCAAGACCAGAAAACATTGCTTAGCCTCCTAAATTCAATCCACAGTCACACAAAGAACTCAAGCCTAACTATCCAGCCAAGAAAAACCAAGCGGATGAAGAATGCCCATGATCCATACTTGTTCAGTCATTTTCAGTTGTGTCCGACTCTTCATGGGGTTTTCTTGACAAAGATACTGCAGTGGTTGACCATTTCCTTCTCCAGCTCATTTTACAGATGAGGAAACTGAAGCAAACAGAGTTAAGTGACTTGTCCATTCCCACACAGCTATTAAGTGTCTAAGACTGGATTTGAATTCAGGAAAATGAGTCTTCCAGAATCCAAGCCCAGCACTTTATCCACTGTACCACATAGCTGCCATGGTCCAGATTATGAAATGCAATTGGATAGATACTGCGAAGAGCTAAAGATTCATCTGTGTGTGTGTGTGTGTGTGTGTGTGTGTGTGTGTGTGTGTGTGTGTATTCACTGAACACAATGCTGATGGGCAGTGAACTTGGCCCAGAATTGAATGAGGGTGAAAGTGAACTATATTGAATTTAAGAAAATGCACAATGTTTTTAATGATACCGGTCTTCTCTCTGAACAAAGGTTCATCTTTCCAATGCTGTGCAGTCATTTCAGTTATGTGTCCCATGTCTCTCAATTATGTCCATTATGTCTCTTCGGAACCCCACCTGGAATTTTCTTGGCAGAGATACTGGAGTGGTTTGTCATTTCCTTTTCCAGCTCATTTTACAGTTGAGGAAATGGAGGCCAACAGGGTTAAGTGACTTGCCCAGGGTCACACGGTTAATAAGCTGCCATAAAATGCCACAATCAAAGCAGTGGGTCAATCAAAGGACAATGGAGAGACCCATGGTGGGAGTGAATAGGCTGAGACAAACTGCCAATAAAAGAACTGGGCAGGGACAGGCAGTGCAGTAACCGATTTCACCAAACTGATGAATGCCTGGGAAAAGGAAGGGAACTAGTCACATAGCAAAAGCAAGGGATAATTGATGGCTACAAGCCATGTGTTCTGCTGGTATCCATGCAATGTCACAAGAATTAGAAGAAGGTCCCCCAGCAGACTGGCCAAGAAGACTTTCTAGAGTTGCACAGGATGAAAAAATGAAGATGGGCCGCAATACGCTCCACTGAAGGGAATATTCCCAGCTATGAGTTCATGAACCCATCCAAGTATCCTTCGTTCCTCCTACATCTGAAGCTGAAGGTCTCACGAGGCGAGTCTGGGATCTGACTGTTAAGCATTCACCATATCTCACCTAGTCTCAGGCCCACCGTGCCACCTCCAGGCCATCTCCATGCCATAAGTGACCGCCCATCACTCCAACTCTAGCTCAGAGAACAGTAAGCAAACCAATCCTACCATTCAACATTCATTCAGACTTCCTGTCCAAAACTCTCCTCCCTGGCCACCACTCACCTCTACATGCTACCTTCCCCATTAGAATGTAAGCTGCTTGAGGGGAGGAACTGTCTTCCTTGCTTGTACTTGTGGCCTCAGAGCTTAGCTCACTGTCTGGCGCAAAGAAAGCACTTGAGAAATGCTTACTGACTAATTATTGAGAAGTTTTCCTCACATCAAGTATAAATTTGCCTTTTTCCCAACTTCTACCCTTTGCTCCTACTTCTGACATTGGAAAAACTATGTCACTATTCTGGGTCTCAATTTCCTCATCTATAAAATGGAAGGGTTGCCTTATGTGGCCTAGGCTGGCCGAGTATGGAGACAAACATGCTCTTCCTCCTGCACCGTTGGACACAGCCACAGAGTTCAGGTGCTATCTCTTCCATTCCTCTAGCTTGCTTCCAAGAAGGGATCCATGTCAAAAGGAGCATGAGACTTCCTGGCATTGGCACTACACCAGATGTCACTGGCCCAGACTCACCAGAAGATATATCACTCAATCAGGTTTCTTGGAACTTCTTAATCATTCCGTCCAAAGAATGCAATTACTTCAATGCTTTCATTCTCGCCCAATAAAAGCCCCCGTCTTCCTGTATATCTATATTTCACAAAGATTACAAAGCTTTAAGATTTACAAATTAATTTTTTTTTTATCACCAGTAAGTAAAGTGGGTAGTAAGAGTAGAATTTTTCCTCTTTACAGATGAGGAGTCTAGGAATCAGATGTGAATTGATTTGTGAGGACCAGCTAAAGAGTATAACCGTGACAACAGCAAGATCATGGGAACCAACATCTCAAACTGGAATCGACTTCAAAGACCGCCTAGGCCTACTACCTCATCTGACAGATAAGGAAACTGAGGCCCAGAGAAATTAAGTGACCTGGGGGCAGCTAGGTGGAGCAGTGGATAGAGCACAGGCCCTGAAGTCAGGAGGACAAGTTCAAATCCGGCCGCAGATCAACCACTTGACACTTACTAGCTGTGTGACCTTGGGCAAGTCACTTAACCCCAATTGCCTAAAAAAAATTAAGTGACCTGCCCAAAGTTCTTACAGGTAAGCCTCAGGGGCAGAAAGTGAATCCAGGTTCTCTAATTCCAGAGCTATAATCTTTCCATTATACTAAGTGTTCCTCCTCAAACCAACTCCTGAGTCTTCATCTAATGTTCTTTTCATTACTTTACACTGGATTTAATTCAATAGCTGGACTTCTAAGTTTTATGTATATAGATATCTGTCTATATATCTATATACATAGATATATAGATATATAGATATTTTGGGGGGGGGAGGGCAATTGGAGTTAAATGACTTGCCCAAAGTCACACAGCTAGTGAGTATTGTGTCTAAGGCCGAATTTGAACTCAGGTCCTCCTGACTCCAGGGCCAGTGCTCTATCCTGCGCCACCTAGCTGCCCCTTCCAAGTTAATATTAATTTCAGGATGCTTGATTTTCATAAGCTATCTGAAAATCTCTATACTAATAAAGGCCTTTTTGTACCTCAAATGTACAAAGAAATTATTTTTTCTAATTCTTGTAGATTTCTCAATGAATGCAGTTGCCTGAGGACGGGATATGTGCTTTTATTAGCTTGGGCAGACTTAAAATAGCCATGGTCCATAGCTTCTCCCACCACCACCCTAACAGGACAAAGCCCAGGCAGGAATTCTCCTCCACCCAGAGCAGTAATCAAAACAATCCCCGAACAAACAATCTTGGGTGACTGATTGGAGCTCCTCCAGAAAACAAGGTTTATCTCAGGAGCACCTCCGGGAATAAGCAAAGCCTGGGGAATCTGGGGGACTATAGCCCATGAAACACATCAAAGGAGGACCTTTACCCAAAGGCTCCGGGTGGGGAAACACCTCATTTCCTGGGGTTTTACAACCTTCTCTGGAATGTGCTTGACCCCATATCGCGGAGATTTCTAGTCCACAAGCAGAGAAGATAAAGGACAAGTTCGTTGTGTACCCTCAGGCAGATCTGTCCATGGAGAAGCCCTTACAGTCATGCACCTGGATTAGCTGTGGCTTTCAGGCCACGTGTGGCCTTCAGGCTGTAGGTCCCCCACCCCTGGTACGGAATGGGAAGAAGTATTTAGCCAAGAACAAGGTCAGATGTGAGCTGGAGAGGTAGAAATGCTAAGGAAGAGAAGCAGATACAGCCCTGGAGTCTCAGCTTGCTGCTAGAAGAGCCCCTTTAAGGTGCCACAGAAATATCAGTTTATAAGAGATTGGTGTCCTTGTCGCTGTTGTTCATCCTTTGTACTCAGGACCAGTGACGTCAGGAGGGCCATGTCTTGACTTGCAAGTGAATTAGATCAAAGTGACGCCGAGCTGTTCAGAGTCATCAGCCTCACTCTTTCTTCCAGGCTCATGGAGTCCAGTGACAAGACGTAGGTCTGGACAACTGGTGACGGCCCAGGATGCAGTGGGAGACCTTGGCCTTTTCAAGCTGAGGTCTTTCCCAGGTCTCAGTTTCTCTGAGGCAAAGCCAATTCAGTAGTTAAAAGCTAGGTAAGAATTGTGGTAAAAGATGCCCTCAATGGGGCAGCGAGGTGGCTCAGTGGATAGAGCCCCGGCCCTGAAGTCAGGAGGACCTGAGTTCAAATCTGGCCTCAGACCAAACACTTGACACACTTACTAGCTGTGTGACCCTGGGCAAAATCACTTAACCCCAATTGCCTAAAAATAATAAAAAAAAAAAAAGATGGCCTCATTTGCCTTCACAAAACAACCAGTCAGGGAGGGGAGGACCCTCAGAGCTTCTGGCTAGAATAGAAACATCTGCTATTTACAATTCACTCAGAGCCAGCAAAACCCAACAATGAGCAAATGAGCCTATATAGGCCCCAGTCATCAGAGGGCTTTTACTCAAGGAAGACCAGTTGTGAAGAAGAAGAGTGATAATGACGCCAAAAAAAAAAGAAGAAAAGTTATCAATGAAATATTTTTAAAATACAGAGAAGAAAAGAGCAGGAAGTTTAGAAGGGAACACAAATAAGCAGAGACACAAAAAAAATGTTCTTTTAAAAAACAAGCTACACATAACTTGCAGTTCCAAATCAATCTGTGATCTCATCAATGCAGGAGATCCCTCCAGCAGACTGAAACCTTTTCACAGTTTCATAAACAATCCTCTTTTTCTGTTCTTTGTATATGGAAATGTCTGTTGATGTTGGTGAAGTTGATAATTTTAAAAAGAAACTTTTAAAAAAATGTAAGTGGCATGGGAAGTCTTGGAGCTCTGGACTCCAAGGAGTGACTCTTTACTTCAATACCTATACCCACGAATGCTCCAAGATTATCACTAAATGATATTAATAAATAATAACAATAATGACTAACATTTATATAGCACCTACCATGTGCCAGGACTATGCTAGGTACTTTACAATTATTATCTTATTTGATCCTCACAACATCTTGTGAGGTAGGTGCTATTATTATCCCCATTTTACTATCCTCCAAATGAGGGAACTGAGGCAAACAGAGACTAAGTGACTTGCCCAGGATCAGACAGCTACTAAGTGTCTAGAGGCTGGATTTGAACTCAAATCTTCCCGACACCGTGCCTGGCATTCTATCCACTGAGCTGCCTAGCTACTCTCACAAGAGAAAGCCCAGGGCAGGGCACAGATGAGAGTTAATTCTTCTTGCAACAATGTGTTTCTCGGGGATATTGAACAGAAATGGCTCCACACTCATGCTTATCAGGAGACAGAGGCCGATGTTGCAACAACAACAAAAAAAAAAAAACCAGAAAGATGTCTGATAACAAGATGGCTTAAGACAAGAGATAAGAACATTGCAACCAGGGCAAAACGGGCACTGTTAGCGTGTTCTGTTGTCTAAGCCACAGCAGTAAAAAGATGCTAGGATACAAACTAGAATGTAAGCTTCTTGAAGGCAAGGGCTGTTTCAGTTGTGAACTCTGTATCTTCACACAGAAATGCTGGCTGAATTAACAGACCTCAGATTTCTCCCAGAGGCACCTTCTCAACTCCTCTCCCCGTCAGTAGTGAGGCATCTCCCTCATTCTTGGCTAAATGCTTCTTCCATTCTGTACCAGGGGTGGGGAACCTGCAGGCAGTCCAGGTGCATGAGGGTGAGGGCTTGTCTATGGATAGATGACAGATGATAAGACAGCAACAATCTCAGAGAAGTCAAGTTGGCTTTTTCCAGTTCTTGCTAGGTCTCTCCTTCTAGACGGTTTTCTTACTGAGACGCTTCAGCCAGACAAAGCTGCTCCGACCAAGGCAAAGGAAGGAATCCCTGAAGCTGTCCTACTCAACTGCCCTCCTCAGCCCACACACGGGTTGGATTTATCTCTAAAACTCTTCCTTACTGCCACTAACCAGCAGGATCAATAACAGATCCAGTTCTACCCATTTAATAGCAGGGAAGGAAAACTTCTTACAAACACACTTATGAGCTCAAGGAGGGAAAGCTAACCCAGCCACCTCAGAGCAGGAATAAAACATCCTCTCTCTTTGTGCTTCAGAATAAGAAGTCTCTCATTAAAAAACTACAGAAACATTTGCCAACAGAGGTTCTGAAAGAAGGGATAATCTCTTATCAGCTCACATCCCTATAGCTCTCAAAGCATTTTCCCTCTACTGACCCAGGAAGATAGCTATGGCAAAAGAATTACCATCACCACCACCCCCACTTCACAGATGAGAAAACTGAGGCCTGAGAAAATGACTGGCCCGGAGCCAGATTTGAACCAGAATCTTCTCTACCAGTCTGACTGCCTACCTCTGAGAAGAATTCATCCATGAAGGCCGTATTGTCAATGGCGATCTCCACCTCATCATCGGCATCATCTTCTGTTAACTGCTTCTACAAGACAGAATAAGGTACGGCATGAGAAATCATGGGTCCATTAATCCAACTCCAAGCAGCACCTACTCTACACCATGGCTACCAGTTGTCTATATGAGGACACAGACATCCCCGTGTTCAGAGACAGCATGAGGTGGAGGAAACAAGACCGTATTGTTCACTGCAGGAATTTCCATATTTACAGTGGAAAGAAAGGAAATTCTCCCTACAACCTCAGAAGATTTCAGCTCTGCTAATCTCATCCACTTCCTATGCAGAAAGTCACAAAGAATGAACCTGCCCCCACGAAGTATTGCAAAGCCACTTTATATTTATTCTGTATACGCTTATCAATGTGTGTTCTCTTTCCCTGTAAGAATTTAAGCTCCTAGAGAAAAAGGATTACTTCATTCTTTATATTTGTGTCCGAGCACATAGTCCAATGTATGGCACATAGTAGGTGCTAAATAAATGCTTGATTTATTAATGCTATCCTGAGTATAGGCAATCAGTCATATATTCCCTCCAGACTCTCTGTCTGGGAATGGAATTACTTTGCACTACCCCCATCCCCCTACACACACACACACACACACACACACACACACACACACACACACACACCTGTGAACTACCAATCACATAACAAAATCACGGAATTAGAAGAAATCTGAGACACCATCTGGCCCAGCCCATGCCTGAATAGGTATCCCCTCTATACCAACCCTAACGAAAGGTCATTCATCCTTTAGTTGAAAAAAATTTGCAATGACGGGGAACCCACCACCTTCCAAGGAAACCCTTGGCAGACTGACTAGGGAGTCAGAAGATCCAAGTTCAAATCTCAGCTCTGCTACTTAACTACCTGTGTGACCTTGGTGAGCCACTAAACATTTCTATAATTTAACATCTTCATCTCTAAAATGGCAAAGGGGAGGCCAGGATTACATGATCTCTGAGGCCTCTGCCAACTCTAGACCCTAGAATCCTATATTGAACGGAAATCTGCCTCTCCATAACTTCTACACATCACACCTAGCTCTATCTTCTGGGCCCAAACAGAATATGTCCAATCCCTCTTCCACATGAAAACCTTTCAGATACTTAAAGCTGGCTATGATGGCTCCCCTGAGTCTACTCTCCTCCATAAAAGCTGACTTTCGAGGAGACTACCTTCTTATTTCTGCCCTTCGCCCAATAATTTACAAGCCCAAGGTCTCCTAGACTGAAGGAATACTGTTCCGACGAACAAAGAATGTGCTTCCATTCCTCCCACTCTATAATGGAGGTTGTGACTGTCCTTCCTTTTCGAAGAGGACCAAAATGACATCAGTATGCTAGAGACAAGTTTTAGTGTGTCTGACTGTGGCTGATTAGACCAACACAAGCTCGTCACAGGTCAGGCACAAAAAGTCTGTGTGAACCTTTGGGGTGGATTCTCCAAGTTTCCGTACCTTGCTTTAAGACCTTCTCTAAAACTCAGAGAATTCCCTTGGGGCAGTTCTTTCAGCCCCTCAATCAAGGACAATCAGGAAATCAAGGCCTAACTTGTCCATCTACTATCAGATATTGCTTAAACCTGACTACTTCCCACGGAGATGAAGATATGGGTAGACCTAGGTAGGCCCAAAGACAGGATTCATAGGAAACAAGTTCCTTGTGAAAGTAGGAAAGAAAGAAAGAAAGAAAGAAAGAAAGAAAGAAAGAAAGAAAGAAAGAAAGAAAGAAAGAAAGAAAGAAAGAAAGAAAGAAAGAAAGAAAGAAAGAAAGAAAGA
>NW_020954026.1:506707-513497 GCF_900497805.2 Vombatus ursinus
AAGGAAGGAAGGAAGGAAGGAAGGAAGGAAGGAAGGAAGGAAGGAAGGAAGGAAGGAAGGAAGGAAGGAAGGAAGGAAGGAAGGAAGGAAGGAAGGAAGGAAAGAAGGAAAGAAGGAGAAAAAGAAAAGAAGCATCATCAAATTGTCAGCTTCATTCCACACTAGCTGTATGTCACACTAGGGGAAATTATTTACTTTCTCTGAGCCTCAGGTTCATAATCTGCAAAATGGAGATGATAATATTTATACTTCTTAACTCACAGGGTGGTAATGAAGAGTTATTCTTCTACAAGTTCTCTTCAGAGCTGGCCCTGGAGTCAGGAAAACTTGAGTTCAAGTCTAACCTCTGACACTTACTAGCTGTGTGACCCTGGTTAAGTCACTTAAATGCTATCTGACTCAGTTTCCTCATCTATAAAATGGGGATGATAACAGCACCTATCTCATGGGGCTGTTGTGAGGATCTAATGAGATAATAATTGTAAAGCATTTAACAAAGTATCTGGTACACATTAGGAGCTAGATAAATGCTTGTTCCTTTCTTTTACTCTTAAGAGAGAGATTCAGCATGACTCAAAAAAATGGCAGAAACCTTCATTTCCAAAGGAGGGAGGGATCTGTCCCTCTTTACATAGAAAAGGAGCCCAGCCAGCTTCATAAGAATTTGCCAATAAATATTCAGTCGATCAACATTTATTGTTGTTGTTGCCGTTCAGTCATTTCAGTCATGTCTGACACTTTGTGATCCCATTTCAGGTTTTCTTGGCAAAGATACTGGAGTAGTTTACCATTTCTTTCTCTAGTAGTTTGCCATTTTCTTCTCCAGTCCATTTTACAGATAAGAAATTGAGGCAAACAGGGTTAAGTGACTTGCCGAGGGTCACAGAGCTAGTAAGTGCTTAAAGCCAGATGTGAACTCTGGAAGATGAATCTTCCTGTCTCCAGACCCATCGCTCTACCCACTGCACCACATAGCCACCCCCCACCCCCAACATTTATTAAATGCCTACTATGTGCCAGGCCCTGGAGATACAAAAAGAGATAAAAAAACAGTGCCTGCCCTCGAGGAGCTAGTTCACAGTCTACTGACTGAATACAGACCAGACCTGGGACCCTGTACATACCAGGTGTATGTGCCAAAACATGAGAAAAAAAAACTGACGAGTTCCATGGTCCTTCCCAACTCTAATGTTCTATGCTCTAAGGTCTCTCCCAGCTCTGACAATCTATGTTCCGTGCTCCCTCCCCACTGTGACTCTATGAATTATAATCCCTCAGCGGCTCTCCTCCTCCTCAGAGTAACTGAAATCAAAACAAGTGACTCAGCAAGAGGCTGAAAGACCCTCCTGCCCCAACCACAGCCTCCAGCCAGATTTGGAGGAGACCCCAGAAAAGCAGGCCCTGGCCAGCCTTGGACTCAAAGCAGAAGCCAGGCGCAGGCGCCCAGCCAGTGAGAGGCTAGGAGGGTCAGTGAAAGGCCCCCCTCACCCTACCTGGGAACAACTTCGACCCCTCTAAGCAGGCAGCAGGGCTTTTGTGGAGCCCGGGACCAAAAGGGGCAGGGAAGAGGGGAAATCTGTGCTTTGGTGGAACTTGCCCTGCTCTTCGAACCAAAGGCCAAAGGGCTGGCCATCCATGGGCCCCTTCTCCTCAGCCACATGGGTCTGTGCCAACTTTGGAAGAGAACTTGAGCAACTTTATCAAAAGTGAAATCCTCACATACGTTACTGTGGCTGCAAGCCACAATGGAAACATCCCTGACAAGATGGCCTGGCCACAGCTGACCACTTCCCCTCACCAGCCTCCTGCTGCCCTGATATATCACAAGGGCCTTGGCTCGCATCCTTTCCAGAAGCAAGACATCACACACTTATCTATATCTGCAGAAATCTATCACCAGCTCTGGAAACCTCCCTCAGCTACCCACCAAGTACAGCACAGAAGGCCTCGTGTGCATGTACATATACACACACACACACACACACACCCCACAATGCTGTGGCTGGAAAACCGTTGGACCCACTAGGCCTTGATCTTCACTCTTTTTTGGCTAGGCAATGGGGTTAAGTGACTTGCCCAGGGTCACACAGCTAGTAGTAAGTGTTATGTGTCTGAGGCCGGATCTGAACTCAAGTCCCCCTGAATCCAGGACCAGTGCTCTATGCACTGCGCCACCTCGCTGTCCCCTGATCTTCACTCTTCACCTTACTTCGAAGAACTGATTGTTCGCCTCCCTTCCCTTTCCCCCCAGTGGCTTCCGAGATCCACTTAGCTTTAGATCCTTCATTACTAATCCAGTGTCATAGGAAGGACACTGAGTTTCAATTCAATTCAATTAATTCAGTTCTTATAGTGCACCCACTATGTGCAAAGTACTGGGCCAGGCACTAAGAATAAAAAAAAAAAAATGAAATAGCTACTGCTCTCAAGGAACTTACATTGCAGTTGGGGGGGAAAGGGGGGAGAAACAGAAACTGTTGACTCTGGAGCCAAAGGACCTAGGTTCAAATCCTGCCAGTGATGCTTACTGTGTTACACTGGACAAGTCACTTAACCTCCATGGGCCTCAGTTTTCTCAAATATAAAATGAGGAGAGGTGAGTGAAAGGGACTCCAAAGTCCCTTCCCAGATCTAACATGGTAGGTTTTAAGTCCCGAAGACTTATAACTACAAAGTCTTGGGGATCTTCTGGTCTAGGGGTTCTTAACCTGTTTTGTGTCCTGACCCCCTTAGGCCACTGAGACTGAAAAGGCCTGTGGTGCCCTTCTCAGAATCTGGTGTATAACTGCGTAAAATAAAATACGTGGGATTATAAGTTATAACCATCCAATAATAATATCTATTGAGATATATATACACATACCTATATAATGTGTATATACATACCAATTATACTGAAATACAGCTTACCAAAATATTCTTGAAAGGACCCCAGGGTAAGAACCTTAATCTAGGCCAACTTCTTCATTTCAAAAAGGAGGAAGTGAGGTCCAGGTGGGCTGATTAACTTGCTCAAAGTCACTTAGGTAGTAAATCGAGGCGCTGGGACCACAGGTTCATAGATTTAGAGCTAAAACGGGTCCTTAGAGAAGACCTAGTCCAGTGGTTCTCAAAATGTGGTCCAGGGTCCTTGAGATCCTTTCAGGTCAAAACTTTTTTCATACTAAGACATTTTGATTTCTAATATGATAAATACATATGTGTATGTGTATATGCACATATCTCCACACATACATGCACATACACATATATAACATATACATATACATATGCACACACACACATATAACCTATATTTTAAAAGTTTTAGGGGAGGGAGGATTCTCAGTTTTTAAGAATATAAAAGCCTAATGCTTTCATTTTATAAATGAACTGACTCTAGAAAGAAGAGTAAAATGACCTGTCCAAGGTCACACAAATAGGAAGAGACAGAGCCAAAATTAGAACTCAGGGTCCTCTGATTCCAGATACCTCCGTCTGTCCATTGACTCAGAACCTTCAAAGCCGTATTGTGAGATGGTTAAGTCCATATTTCCCCCATTCTCAAAGGCCCTTTCTGGGCTCTAATGCTCTCTGACTGTAGGGCAGAAAAGCCAGGAGGAAAGGCCAGCACTGAACCGGGATGACCCAAAAGAGATTCAGGCATTATCTTTTTCCAGCAATAGCAAAGGAGACTTAACCACAGATGGAAACTCTGGCTTAGTGACCTGCTTTGCCTGCTGTCTCTGTATGAGAATACGTACCAGCTTCTCAATGACATCCTAAGCCCCTCCAGACTAGGAGTTTTATATCTCTTTGTAAACCCTTGTGCCTAGCATAGTGCTCTACACTGAGGTAATGGGCACTCGATGAGTGTTTCCAAAAAATTCATTAAGTGCCTACTATGTGCTGGGAACTAGGATAGGTGCTGCAGATGCCAAGACAAAAACAGAGAAACATTCTACAAGGGAGAAATAACACATATACAAATCAATCTAAAATACAGTGATGGGGCAAGGGAGGTGGGCGGAGGGGGGGTTATTCAATCAACAAGTATTTATTAAGCACCTACTCCGTGCCAGGCACAGAGCTAAACACTGGGGATACAAAAAAAAAAAAAAAAAGACAAAAGATAGTCCCTGCTGTCAAGCTCCTCACAGACAAATGGGCAGTGGAGATTCAGTGGAAAGAACCTTGAACTTGGAGTCAGCAAGTGAAATCCTAGCTCTGAAACTTCTTTGCTAAGAAGCTCTCTGCTTCTCTGGGACTCAGTTTCCTCATCTATAAAATTGAAATAACAACACTCTCAATTAAGGGCTGTCACATTCTCCAAACGCAAATTGTCATTACTATGTGAGTTGGCTGGGCCAGTTCTGGTGGGTGTGACCCTGGGGCTAGAGAGTCAGGAGAAGAAAAGGGAAAGAGCTGGGCCATGAGTCTCCAAAGGAAGCCAGTCAAATGACCTAGTTGAGTCATCTGTGAGCAAAGCAAGAACTAGAGAAGTCCTCCCCCTCATCTCTTCCCCTAGCCAAGAATCATCACAAAGCCAGAGAGAGGAGCCCCAGAGGAGTACCCTGGACCTCAGGGGGAAACAGAAGGATCACAGATTTTGATTTAAAAGAGACCTTACTGGTCATGTATTCCAACTCACTCATTTTATAGAAAAGGAAAGACTGAAACTCAAAGAACTTCAGAGACTTGCCCAAGGTCACACAGACAGAAAGGAGTGAACCCAGGATTTGAATACAACTCCTCTGACTCCGAAGCCAGGACTTTCCTACTGTACTGTGTTCCCACCTCTTTCCCCTTCTTCCTTCACATCAAGCAAAGCTTCTTATGATTATAAAATAGCATCAATTCACATTTCCATAGCATTCCAAATTCTGGAAAAAATTTTCCTCAAAAATCATCCTAAGAGATAGGTGGCACATATATTATTGAGAGGCAGGGTTAACTAATGGTGAGCTTGCTGGCCTGGGGAATCAGGAAGACCTGGGTTCCAAAACTGCTTTCAGGCTATGTGACCCTAAACAAGTCACTTACCCTCTCTGAGTCTAAATTTTTTCATCTGTAAAACAGAGAGAATAAGCCCACCTACCCTCACAGCTTCCGTGGGAGAATCCAATGAGACAGAAATTTATACAAAGCATTTTGCAAGGCATAAAGTGAGAGCTATTGTTATTGTTGATATCTCCATTTTATTAATGCAGAAACTGAGGCTCACAGAGATGGAATGCATTGCTAGTAAGTAGAAGAGCCAGGCTTCCAGCTAGCCCTCTTTCCCCTCATTAACTCTCACCCTGTCCCCCCCCCCCAGGTCAAAACATCCCTACTTCTTCAGGAATAATTAACCATTACCCAAGGAGACTAGAGGAGAGAGAGGGCACAGTGTGGGCAGAAATATACCCCTCGAAGCCCAAAAGATGCAGGTCCCTGCCAGGATCCCCAAGAAGCCTGAACCCCCTCACCACCTTGGAGAGGTACGGAAGGTGCAATTAAGCACCCACTCCTTCAAGAAAACTATCCTGCCCCCCCAAGGGGTTATTTGAGTTCATTCACTCACACTCACACTCACACTCACACACACACACACACACACACACACACACACACACACACACACACGCATTCACTAGGTATAGTTCATCTGTCTTGTTTTCGACTGTGAACCCAGCCCTCCAAGACGGTATAATTTCCCAGGAGGTAGGGACAGCCTCCTTTTTTATGCTTAGTGCCCAGTACAATGTCTGGTAATTAGTTAATAGCTGTTGATTGAGTAATTGATGGGCTTTTTACAACTTAACAGAGGCAACAGAAGTTTCCTGGAAAACTAAAGCATAGACTTAATAATAACAATACTAGCTAGCATTTTTATAGAGCCTACAGTGTGCCAGGCACTGTGTTAAGTACTTTACAAATATTATTTCATTCGATCTTTACAACCCTGGGAAGTAGGTGCTATTATTATCCCCATTTTACTGGTGAGGAAATTGAAGAAAACAGAGGTTAAATGATTTGACCAAAGTCATACAGCTAGTAAATATATGCAGACAAATTTGAACTCTGGTCTTCCTGACTCCAGGCTATTCTACTCTACCTACTGTACCACCTAGCTGCCTAGAGCTTAAAGGGTTCAAGGCCATCAAGTCAAACCCCCTCATTTTACAGATGAGGAAACTGAGGTACAGAGGTGACTTGCCCAGGGTAAGTGTTTGAGGTAGGATTCAAACCTCTGTCTTCCTGATTCCAGATCAATCAACCAATAATTGCCAAGTATTTTATTAAAGCTCCCTATACGTGCCAGATGATGGAGTCACAAATACAAAGAAAGAATGCTGACCATGCTGGTCTTCATGGACTCTTGACTGAAGGGCCAAAAGTTACTCGAGGGGAAAGGTTGCATTTGATTGAGAGGCCTGGTCTGCCATCTGGTCCTGGGCCTCACACAGCAGGGTGGTAAAGGAATGCAAATGTGTGGGGAAGCAGATAATGAAACTCCTGGGCCTTTTCTCAACCTTATTTAAAAGAGTCAGAGACTCCCTGGGGAGGACAGCCTTAACTTTCCTAACCTTAGAAACCCCAATTTCCTCCACCATGGACTTGACTAAAAGGGACAATGGCACCTGATGTTTCTTATCCCCATGCCCACGCTCCCATTCTCTGTTGTGGACTCACAGGATGTCAGAGCTAGGAGGTAAGGGAAGCCTTAGAACAGGGAATGTCAGAGATAAGCGGGGACCTAGAACAGGGAATGTCAGAGCTGAGAGGGGCCTTAGAACAAGGAATGTCAAGGGTAGAAGGGCCTTAGAAC
>NW_020954026.1:513507-552671 GCF_900497805.2 Vombatus ursinus
GAGGGGCCTTAGAACAAGGAATGTCAAGGGTAGAAGGGCCTTAGAACAGGGGATGTCAGAGCTGGGAGGGGCCTTAGAACAGGCAATGTCGGAGATAAGTGGGGACTTAGAACAAAGAATGACAGAGTTGGGAGAGGCCTTAGAACAGGGAATGTCAAGGGTAGAAGGGACCTGATAAAGCAGTCAGTCGGAAGCCTCCTTTCACAGATAAGGAATCTCAAACCCAGGGAGGGGAAATGAAGCCTTTCCTGATTCTCCCCCATTCCTCTCACACCCCACCCCCAATTTACCACGCACAGATTCTTATAAATGATTCTGTCTGGTCAGGACATCCCCCTGGAGACTGGAAGCTCCTTGCCCGCAGAGATCATTTCGGTTTCATTTCTGTCTCTCCAGGCCCTCCAACAATATAGCGACATGGCCGGAACTTAATAACGGGGACTTCGGGAAGACGCAGTTCATCTGCATGCATTGTGAAGAAGGCCCACCCTTGCCTTTCCCTCCATTCCTCTCCCTGGACTACAAGAACAAAAAAATGCATAAACTACCCTCACTGCTCTGTCCCCAATCGAAAAGGTCAGAAGAAACTCCTCCAGTTCCCTTTTCTGCCACCTGTGCTGTATCCACACTCCTGATGAAACCCAGCCCAAAGAAAGACTTCCCCTTTTAGCGGCTGGAGTCCTCCTCAAGCACCCATCAATGACAAGTCAAGGGGAAATGGGATTATCCGAAGATCCCAAGGACATTTGATCCAGAGGTTAGAAGCACTGAATCTTGAAGTTTCAACTCCCTGGACCTCAGTTTCCTCATTAGTGAAATGAGAGGATCCTGATCCATGAGTCTCTACCACTTCCACTTCCAATATGTTTTCACCACTGTGATCTTCTATCTTCACCATATTTTCCCTTGAAGTTGGAAAGAGCTGGGTTCAAATCCTGCCACTGATGTTTACCAGCTGAGTGACCTTGGATAATTTCCTCACTTAAACTCTCCACAACCCAGGAAACTCCCCAAGAGACTGTAAAATACATAACATGCGCTAATCTGAACCAGCAGAGGGATTTCCCACATTGGAAGTTCCCAATACCAACCAAATCACTGATCTAGTCAAAGACAAAAGTACATTTTCCTACAGAATAGAATTGAAAGATCAATAAGCCGTGATACACTGAAGCCAGGGATTTCCCCAAGCTATTAACAGAGCCTGAAAATGGACCCCGTCTCCCAACTCTTGGGACAGTACAGTGTCCACTAGACCAGCAAATTTTAAAGGTGGAAGTCCGACCTCCTCAACTTACAGATAAGGACACTGAAGGCCAGAGAAGGGAAATAACCTACCAAAATTGCTTTTCTTGGTATCCCCAGTGCTGAGCACAGTGTCTGGCACATTTGTCATTCAGCTGTTTTTCAGTCGAGTGCAACTCTTCATGACCCCATTTGGGTTTTCTTGGCAAAGATACTGGAGTGGTTTGCCATTTCCTTCTCCAACTCATTTGACAGATGAGGAAACCGAGGCAAACAGGGTGAAGTGACTTGCCCATGGTCACACAGCTAGTAAGTGTCTGAGGCCAGATTTGAACTCAGGTCTTTCTGACTCCAGGCCCTATGTGCCTGGCACATAGTAAGTGTATATAGTAATGGAGCTCTTGACTCCAAACTCAGTCTTCTTTCCACCAGGCTACTGTAATTCTGTTACGCTTCTGCTATCTCAGGTGGGTAATAAACCAACAAAATTAAACCAAGCTAACCATGTGCCAAACTTAGTCCCAGTGAGAGACTGTCTCTGCCGACCTAAATACAAGATCCTGGAGCTGGAGAGGATCTCAGAGGCTATTAAATCCAACCTCCCCATCTTACGGATGGAGAAACTGAGGAGAAACTTCACCAAGAAGTGAAATGCCTTGACCTGGCACACAAATGGCAGAACTGGGATTCAAGCTCTGTTCTCACAGACGTTCCAAGTTCAGCACCTTTCTACTGGGCTGGGCTTGAAATTGATTTTTAACAAAACCTAGCTAGACCTGTGCCTGGAAACTAGAACAACAGAGCCGGCATTGCTCAAGTATTTTGACACTGACACGGGTGCACGTACAGACTTTCTCACTGGAGCCTCAAAACAATCCTGCGCCACGCAATCTGTAAGTATTTGATCCCGATTTTATGTATTAAGAGACTCGGGCTCAGACGTGTTAGATGCTCATGGTTGGGCAGAGCTTAAGTGTTGGGAACAAAGACTGAACCCTCATCTTACTGATTTTAAGTCCAGGGCTCTATCCGTTATGCCACACTGCTATCTATGTATACATACACTCACCTGCCATTGAATACTTTAGGATGAGGGAATGAAGTAAGAACAATACTATCTATAAGTAAAGAGATTTGGTTTCTAATCCTGCCCGACCACTCAGCCTTATAACGTCGGGCAAATCATTTCCCCTTCCTGGGCCTCAGTTTCCTTCTCTGTTTCCGCAGTCAGGAATAGATGATCTCTAAGGTACCTTCCAGTTAAATGATCCTTTGTTCTATAAACATCTAATCAATTGACAAGTATTTGTAAAGCAGCTGTGCTGGGCATTATGGTGGGCACTGGAGATTCGAAGATAAAAAATAAATTGTTTCTGCTCTCAAGGAGCTTACATTCTGGAGGGGGGATGGAGAAAGGGAAACAAAGAATTGGGTGTTGTCCTTCTTTCCAGAAGGATGGGAATTGCTTACTACTACTGGCTAGATTGCTGAAACTAGTAAGAGAAGGTCTTCATTAGACACCAATACCTCTAGCAAAGTTTTGAAAAGGTAAGTTAGGGGCAAACAGGGGTGGCGGTAGTTGGAACTTATTGAAAAGTAGCAAAAGGATTTGGAGCAGGGGAAGGAGTGGCTAGGGGGCCAATCTTGCCTTGCTCTAGAACAGGAGTTCTTAACATGAAGTCCACAGTCCCTCATAGGTCCATGAACTTGGATGGGAAAAACTGCATCTTTATTTTCACTAAAATTGAGAATTTCCTTCAATGATGAACGTAGGCAACCAGCTTTATTTGGAGAAGGGGTACAAAGGCTTCCCTAGACTTCTGAGGGTATCCATCTCTCACACACTCACTCACACACACCTACACCCACATATAAACACGTGTACACACATACCCCATTAAGAACCCCTGGAAGGGGATGAATTGGGAGGGAACGACATGGAAAGGGCCATAGCCATAGGAGTAGAGGCGTAGAGGATGAAAATTCCCTGCCTTCCATAAATGGCCCACCACTCAAGAAATCAGAAAGAATGCTACATCTTTAGCAGCAGCATGGTCCAAATGTGCCGTGAAAACACTAGTGGAGTTTAGGACAGGTTCAAGTTTTAGTTCTGCTACTGTGTGACCCTTGGGCAAATGACTTCCCCTCTCTGGGCCTGTTTCCTCTTCTGGGAAATGAGGGGATTGGAACTGATGATCTGCAAGGTCCCTTCCAGCTCTGAACCTTTGTATCTTTAAAAAGACTAGACCACCTTGGGCACATCATTGCGCATATGTGTGTGTCAGGCTCAGCCATGTAAGACGAGGCTGCTCTCCACACCACCTGAAGTGCTATCAGGGCCATGCATCCCACTGGTTATCTAAAGATGCAGCTAGGGTGGATGCCAGAAAGCAAGAGAGCATAGCCCACTGGGACTCCCTATAGGGGCCCCAGCCACCAGCTTTGCCCAGGCTGGGCGATGGACTCAAAGCCACCCGCTATATGTAGAGGCCTAACAAAGCTGCCTTAACTAGGACAGCTAAAGACTCCACTAATCTCTTTAGCCAGAGGTTGAACTTTACTCACAGCCTCCAGGGACAGACATTATCATTACCATGGGAACAGCCCAGGGTCTTTGTACAAGCCAACTGACTCCAAGGAAATCAAAGAATCCCAGAGAGGCTGTGAAGGATCTCCAAGCCCATCTTTGCTGGGTTCCGTCAGGTCCAACTCTTTATGACCCCTTGGGGAGTTTTCTTGGCAGAGATACTGGAGTAGCTAGCCATTTGCTTCTCCATTTCTTTCTGAGGCAAACAAGGTTAAGTGACTTGCTCAGAATCACACTGCTAGTAACTGTCCGAGGGCAGATTTGAACTCAGAAAGAGGAGTTTTCCTGACTCCATGCCTGGCACTCTATCCACTGCACCACCTAGCTGCCCCTCAAGCCCATCTGGTCCCACCCACAGCAAAACAAGACTCCTCTCTCCTATGTACCTGACAAGAGGTCCCCCAGGTGTGATTTGCAGCCCTCCAGTGAGGTAGCCTTTCAAGGCAGCCCATTTGTCTTTTATAAAGCTCTCACTGTAGAAAGTTTTCCTGACAGAAAGATGAAACTTGTTTCTTTTCAGCTTCTATTTATTGTTCCTGTTTCTGGGACCAAGCAGAACAAGCCTAATTCCTCTTCAGTTAGTCAAGCAATAAGCATTTATTACACAATTGCTATGTGCTAAGTGCAGGGCATATAAAGAAAGGCAAAAACAAGGCCCCTGCCCTCAGGGAACTTACCTTCGAATGCCCAAGAGAACACAAAAGCAATTAGACTTGGAAATCCCAACCAACCGCCAAGACCTAGAGTAATTTACTAACCCTCCTTGGCCTCAGTTTCCTTATTTGCAAAATGAAGGGCCTTAAAGATTTTTTACAGCTTTAAATGCCATTAAGGACCCTAGAGCTAGAAGAGACATTCCAGGCCTCTAATCCAGATTAGAGCCATGTGACCCACACAAGATCCTGCTCTCCCTCAAGAAAATGCAGAAATAACTGGTTAGATTGTGAGCCCCTAGAGGGCAGGGGCTGTCCTTTCTTTGCTTTGCATTCCTAGCACTTAGCATGGAACCTAGCACATAGTAGGTGCTTATACTGACTGATCGGGAACGTGACATTCTTGTTCTAGGACGTTGGCTGGACCAAACGTTCCTTGTCTCAGGATTTTACACTCAGACAGAACCTTAGAGAGCATCTCACCTCATTCCTTACAGATGAAGACAATGGACCCAAAAAGGACCCAAGGTCCAGTGAGGAAACTAAGGTTCATATAGATTATGGGATTTTCCCAAAGTTCCCCACTGAGTTAAGGGCAGAGCTAGGATTCAAACCCAGGTCCACTGATTCCTAACTGGTGTCTAAGCTTTTCCAGGACACCAATGACTCCCTCAGTTTGCTCTCAATGGCCCAGTAAAAACAAAGAGAAGCCATTGTAGCTTCATGTTATACTCCATAGCTAAAGGTGGTGCCACCCACTCAAAATGACATGGGATTAGAATCTTCTCCTAATAGTAATGATGGACTAGCATTGAGCCAGCTACAATTTTTTTTATCCAGTTTCCTTGGTGAATAAAGGTCCAAGTGCGCAAAAAGCCATGCTAAGGGCCTTGGGACCACAAGCATACAAAACCCATGACCTGGTATCTGCAGCAAAGTTTCCCAGTGCCAAGATGAAGGCCCCTTTGAGAGCAGGGTGGTCAATGACCAACATCGACAAGGAGGGCAACTATTCTGTTCAGAGGCACGGCTGAGAATTCCAGCAGCTGGGGCAAAGTCAGAGAGTGAGAGAAGAGTGACGGAGACTCGAGGGTAGCTGGATGTGGGCACGTGCTGCCATCCCCACTGAGCCCAGGCGTTCCACATTCCCTGGGTACCCAGGCTAGGCCAAAGCAGGGACAGCCCATCCGGGTCAGACCCAATAGCAGCAAAGGTTTGGGTTTGGGTAGAAGAGTATGATACTAACTGGATGCTCAAGGAGTAACAGCCCCCTGGACAGCTGAGCACGAGGGAGGGTCAGGTGGTCTTCCCCTCCCCCCGACCAAGGTGCTCACACAGCAGGGAGGCACTCTCTGCCTACACCTAGGTCCACACTGCCAAGTAGAAGTGACATGCCCAAGGTCACACAGGTAGTATTTAATCCCAGGTATTCTGCCTTCAGAGCTAGCCCTATTTCCTCTGTACCATACTGACTCCAGGTTTCCTGGAAGAGATGAGATTTGAGCTGGGCCTTGAAGGATGGGGATGATTTGGGGAAATGTCAGGGAGAGAATTCTGGGTATGGAAGTAATGGAGAACTGGTAGGAAACAACGTCAAAAGTCAGTCCCCTTAGGATTATGGGATTTAGAAATCCCCTGGTCCAGAGGTCTTAACCTTTTTGTATGTCATAGATGGACTCCTCTGGCATATTGCTATAGACCCCTTCGGAATAATGGTTTTAAATGCATAAAGATTAAGGAAAATAAGACTGTCATTTGTTTCTCCACCCAAGTCCACAGACCCCCTTAAAATCTATCCACCCCCCCCAGCCTATGGACCCCAAATTAAGAACCCCTAAACTAGAAGAACACTTTCCTTTTACAAAGGAGGAAACTGGGGATCAGAAAGAGGAAGCAGCTTGCCCAAGGCCACACAAGGACTAATGTGAGAATAAGTGGAGCTCTGGGCTTCCAATAACACAGTTAGACTCTTCCTATTGTACCATGCTGCTCGTCCGGATAGTTCTCCCACGAGCTTCAGCTCCTCTGCCCCACCCCCACCATATTACCGAGAATAAAAATAAAATTAATCCCCTTCTTTCATCCAAGCATTTTATCTTCTGGCTTTAGCCTGCCAGCTTCTGTAATCCCTCTTCAATCCCTGTCACTCTCCTCTCCTGCCCAGCCTCCCTCCTGCTCACACAGGAACAAATTTGCCACGGACAATGGCTCGCTGAGCAGACAGAAGGCCAAAATAGCCATGCATTCCAATGTCCACAGCTCAGTGCTCAGCGATGATTCGCCCAGTAGGGAAGGGCCTAGTTCTACCTGGAATCTGAGACAAGGGGCAAAGTTGGCTTGCTGTTCTTAGATTTCCAAAAGGAGGGGCCTAATCCACCCCAGTCCTGTAGGTGAGGACATTGCCATGAGTAAGTCGAAGCCTCTCCAGTCCTTCCCTTCCTAGACCTTCAGAAGGATCCAATGGAAGATCCAGAGGACCGGGATGGTTTTCTGTTGTTTCTCCCCTTCTATGTATCCTCATGACCTAGCACACAGCAGGTTCTTAATCAACGCTTACAGGATAGGACGGAACACCTCAGCAATAGAACAAGACACCAGCCGGGGCATTGCTTGAGATACTAAAAACTCTAGACCTTCTCAAAGGAAGTCCAATTGACTCCGATATCCTGTCTCCGAATCGGTTTTATCCTTCAAGGCTCAGCTCAGACACCACCTTCTTCATGAGACCTTTCCTGATCCCCCAGCAATTACTAGCTACTTCCCAAAATCACTCTGTATCACTCCTATATAGAACTATCTAGGTACAGGATGTCTCCTCAACAAGACCAAAAAGTCAGCTGCTTGAGGACAGGGGCTGTTTTCACTCGCCTCTGGATCTTTAGCACGTAGCTCAGCACCTGGTGCTTAATAAGTGTTTGAGGACACCCTAAGCAACCAAAGCGGCCCACGACACCAAAATGGTGAAGAGTACCTGGCCTTCCCTGGTGTTCTCCAAATACCCAGTAACTAGTTGGCTCCAATTATTTACTGATCTGAGGGAATTTAAAAAAAAAACTTTTCTACCAAAGGTCACTTTATTTCTTAAAAATATGTGAAGTTGGGGCAGCTAGGTGGCACAGTGGATAGAGCACTGACCCTGAAATCAGGAGGACCCGAGTTCAAATCTAGCCTGACACATGACACTCACTAGCTGTGTGACTCTGGGCAAGTCACTTAACCCCAATTGCCTCACCAAAAAAAAAAAAAAAAACAATTCATATATATGTATATAAAGTTGCACTTTTTTTTAAAAAGGTTCATACTTGTGATTTCATCCAGGTGGGGAGCTCCCACTGTGGAAATTGCCCATCAGTTCAGACTGGCAACTTCTCTAATTTATAAAGCAGTGCCCAGAACACCAAAACGTTAAGGGAGTTGCCAAGTTCACACAGCAGGTCTATCAGAGGCAGAGCTTGAATTTAGATCTTTACAAGATCACTAAGGTGACCCTCACTGGCCACAGTTTGAGGCCTCCCAAACTTGCACATAACAGATGTTTAATAATGTCTAGTTCGATTAGATTAGATCAGATCAACTTTAAAAAGTGGCTCCTCCATCTCCCAGCATCTAGATTCCCTTTCCCCTTTCTGATCCGCTCTCCCACCTGTCCCTTCTTTTCCCAGCCCAAACCTTAGCTAAGAGCTCAGTTAGGGGAGTGGACCAATCCACAGCAAGCTCGGAGGTTAAAAAACGTTGGCCTGGCCTCTGCAAGGAAGAGAGTCTTGTACAGTGGAAAAATAGCACTGGATGGAGAACCAAAGGACTGAGTTCAAATCCTGACTCAGTACTTACCAGCTGTATAACCTTGGACAAGTCACTTAACCTCAATTTCCTCATCTAGAAAACTAGCAGGTTGGATTAGATGCCGGCCCAGACCCCTTCCAAATCTAAACTTATGATCCTAGGCGGCACAGTAAATAGAGCACTGGACCAGGAGTCAGGAAGACCCAAGTTCAAATCCCGCCCCAAAAACTTACTAGTTGTGTGACCTGGGCAAGTCACTTCACCCTGTTTGCCTCAAGTGTCCTCATCTGTAAAATGAGCTAGAAAAGGAAATGGTAAACCACTCCAGTATCTCTGCCAAGAAAACCCCAAATGAAGTCACAAAGAGTCAGATACAACTGAGATGACTGAACAACAACAATGATAGCTGCTAGCATTTATACAGTGTTTTAAGACTTGCAAAGCTCTTGGAATATTTTCTCATTTACGTATTCTTACAATATTGTGAGGAAGGAGCTATTATTCCCATTTTACAGAAGAAGAAACTGAGGCTGAGAAAGGGTAAGCAACTGGCCTAAAGTTAAGTGATCCAGAAATACTCAAAAAGAAATCAGTAAGAAAAAACTTCCCAAAGCCAAGCTAGGTCCCTTTTAGGCACATCTAGGTATTCATGGTTAACACACAGCTTATACCTACACTTCACTTACTGACTACTGGTACTCCAGAAGTCTGGCCTGAGAGTTTGTGGCTATGATGACTTCTTCAGGGGCCCAGTATCAAAGATAAGGGGAGACTCAAGCCTTGTAACTCTGACCTCAGAAAGAACCCAAGCCCTAGAGTGGGGGCAGGATGCTAATAGTGAAACCCATATGTCTACCACCACGTCCGAACCAATGAAGCTTCCAGGAAGCAGGAGCTGTGTTTATGGAATTCTCTCTGAATTCTCTATGGAATTCTATTCAGAATTATGTGTCATTTTTTTTTCTTATTGGCAGTGGGAATGGTCCGGACTTCTGATATCATGGGTGTGGTCATTTTCTGTGTGACAGCTCTCTTCATCAATGCAAATACACAACTCATCTGTAATTTACAGTCTTAAGAGAATTACCTGGAGTACTGAGGTCACATAGCTAGTATATCAGAGCCTGGATTTGAATTCAGGCCTCTTTTCCCCCAAGGTTTGCCCTCTACCCACGATGCCTTGCTGTCTCTCAACATGCAAAGCTGGAAGGGACAGAGAGGGGAAGTGAGCTGCTTTAACTCAATGCTAGTTGACAGCAGAGCTGAGCCTAGAACCCAGAGTTCCCTGCTGCTCACTCCCACGTGCCTTCCACTCCACCTACCCCCTGCTTCTCTAGAGCATTAGTAAGTCTCCAACCTTCCTATGCTCCAGGGCAGCTCTTCCCTGTCCCAAGTCAACAAAGAAGGGCAAGAAGGGATGACCAAGGGGAGAGGGTGGGATTGAGACTGACCTTGGACAAGTAATTTTCCCTCCCTGAGTCCTCATTAAAATGAGGGGGCTAGAAAAATAACCTCTGAGGTGCCTTCTGGCTCTACACCTGGGATCATCTAGGATTTCCACGTTGGTCCTCAATGCTAAGCCCAGGGCTTTTCTCACATATCTCACATCTCTCTCTCTCTCTCTCTCTCTCTCTCTCTCTCACACACACACACACACACACACACACACACACACACACACATACACACAACGAGCATGCTATCTCTCAAATTTGTTATTCAGTCAATTCAATAATGTCAGACTCTTTGTGACCCCATTTGGGGTTTTCTTGGCAGATATTGGAGTGGATGCCATTTCCTTCTCCAGCTCATTTTACAGATATGGAAACTGAGGCAAACAGGGGTAAGTGACTTGCCCAGGGTCACACTGCTAGTGTCTGAGACCAGAGTTGAACTCATGAAGATGAGCCCTCCTGGGTCCAGACCTGACCCTCTGTCTATTGCCACACCTGGCTGCCCCTAGCCTCAGTGAACTCTCATACCCAGCCTCCTCACCCGTCTCATAGAATCCTATGCCTCAGTCAAGGCTGGGCTCCCCACTGCCTTCTCCAAGCCTATCCTGATCCTGCCTGCTGCTAATGCTCTCCCCCTCCCTAACTTTATTCCATGTATTTTGTATTCATTTTATATGGAACCTATATTGAAGCAGTATGGTGTCATGGATAGAGCACCAGTCTTGGCACCAGGAAGACCTGAATTCAAGCCCTGGATTTCACTTATGTGGTGCCTATGTGATCCTGGGCAAGTCACTTACCCCCTCAGTGCTCTCAGAAACTCTCTAAGAGTATAGGTGGCAACCTGCTTTGGTAGAGAAGCCTCCTCATCTAGAAGTTCCCTGGTGAAATCACAGTTCCAGTACCTATCCCCAATTTTTTAAATATACTCATATGGATAGATATTCTTGACCCCAATTAAATGTAAGCTCCTTGAGGGCAGGAACTGCTTCATTCTGCCTGTGTCTCTCTATCACTTAGCACCCTGCTTGGCACATAGGCACTTAATAAACACTTGTGGCATTGTTAATTAGCAATTTATTTCGGGAAACAATTGGATGGACGGAATCTTTCTTGCTTCTTCTCCCAGGAGGTGTTAAAACAACTGAATAGACCCCTCAGATGCCTTAGAATGTGTCCAGTCCTAACTAAAGGGAAGTAACAGACATTCCATGCCTACTTTACTATCTGATAATTTGCTAAAGACTGGTATCGGCCCCTGGGAACAGGTGGGGTCTACTGAACCCCACAAAGTCCCACAACAAAGCCTGGCCCCTTTCTTTGCCCTCCTATGCTCCTCGGGCCAACCTAGAGGAAGTCTGGCACTTTGATTTCATTTGCATCTCTACAATAAACTCAGTTCAAAGGGCAATGAAGGACTTGGCCAAGGCTTGGGAGGAGAAAGAAAAATAAATCTTGGATAACAGAAACTCAAGTGATGAGGGTGAGGAGCAGAGAGCTCAGGCAGCCAGCCAGACCTGCCTTTTCTTTTTTTAAGTTGAAGGAGGCGTCAACCGCTTCATGGGAGAGGCTGGAGGGAAAGAAGAGTGCCTGGGAGAGAAAGGAGGCAAAAGCACCCAAGGGAGAAAACAGACAGGAGTGACCTGAATGACCTCTTTGTTCTGTCTCCCCAGGAAGACCTAGCCCCACCGCCCTCGCCACTCTGCCAGCCAGAACTAGCTTAGGTGACCGTGCACGGAACAGAGCACAACACACACACACACACACACACACACACACACACACACACACACACACGCACACACACGTACACGCCTGTCAGGGTTAACGCTGAGCGCACGGAGACCCAGCAGTGGAGGGATAGAGATGGAAGCTAGAACCCTTCACCCATTCAAGGGGGTGCGGGTCAGGGGCGGTCAGCGAAGCAACAGCCTCCCTGGAATGAATCAGCCCGCACATGACACACGGGTGGGGAGGGGAGCTCGCAGCACCAGGGGAGGGGGGATCGGAAGAAGGGGGGGAGGGAAGGACAACCCTCCCACCCCTCCAGCGCGTACACGGCCTCCCCGGCAGTAGTGCCCGACCCTCCCCCCACCACCCAAGAAAAGGGGGCTGCCCTCGCCCTCCCCCTCCCCCTCCCCCGGAGGGAGCCCGTGGGGAAGCGGCACTCACAGCCTTCAGCTGCTCCAGCCGGTCCTTCATCTTGGCCAGAGGAGCCTCCGGGGGGGCGGGGGGGGCCCTCCCCGGCGCCGGCAGGCAGTAGAGCGCGACCCAGGTGAGCACCGCCCAGGTGAGCTCAGCCAGGTGAGCACCGCCCAGGTGAGCGGCAGGAAGTGGCCGCTCGAGGTCGGCCGCAGGTGAAGGTAGAGGAGCGGGATGGAGGCCGCGCTCGCAGGAGCGTCCACGTCCTGCTGGGGACCTCGCCCGCTCCGGCCCGAGAGCGCCGTCTAAATCCGCCCCCGAGCCTGATCCCCGGGCGGGCGGGCGGGCGGGCGGCGCAGAGCAGCGGCCGGACTAAGCCGCCGGTACGCTGTAGGAAGAGGGGCGGCCGGCCGGGCCCCGCCTCTTCTACCTGGGCACCGCCCACTGCGCGGCGGCCTTAAAGGGCCAGCCGCAGCCCGCATTCCCTGAGCCTTCTGCTCTCGTCTCCCCTCCCCCATCTCCCACCTGCTCCCCTTCCCTGTCTGCTTTTCCTCCTCCTTCTCTCCTCCTCTTCTTTTCTCATTCCCATAGCCTCAACATCTTCCTCCTCCCCAGCCCCTCCCCTCCCCCCTCCTCGACTCTCACCTCCTCCCCCTCCTCCCGCTCCTCCTCCCCCTCCTCCCCTGCCTCCTTTTCGTCTTCTCCCCCTACTACCACCGCCTCTAGGAAGGATAACCCTGCCTTTGGCCTCCTACCAAGCAGACAAAGAAAAAACATCCAGGAGCTAGAACGAGAAAGTCTCCTGGGTGAGGAAGAAGAAATGTGAAAGGTCATCAGAGCGTGGGAGAAGGCAGAGATCGTAAACGTTGATCAGAAAAATCCTTGAGGCCTTTTTTTTACATCTGGGGACACTGAGGCCCATTGAGGGGAAGTGACTTGCCGCGCCAGAATTCCAACTTGGGTCCTCCATGCTGGCAACTCTAACCCTAACCCCGATTCTGTTTCTGTCATTCAACCGGACAAACATTTAAGCTCCTGCTAGGTGTCTAGGCACTGTGCTGGTACAAGGACAAAAAAAAAGCAACCGGCCCCTGCCCTCAGGAAGCTTACATGGGGTGGGGGTGGATAGGTACACGTATAAGTAAATGCCAAATATACGCAAAGTAATGTGGAGGAGGGGAGGGCCCGTCGAGGCCACGTGTGGCCCTCTAGGTCCTCAAGTGCCAAAGTCACCGGGGGGCTGGGGGTTCCCTACCCCTGCCTCATGAATGAAATGCTTCTTGAGCTGAGCTTTGAAGCAAACGTGGATTTTGAGAGGCAAAAACAAAAACAAAAAATGGGGGAAGGGGACCATTCCAGGAATGGGGGACAGCCTATCAGAGACGATGTAGTCTGTCCAGTTTGGCTTGACTATAGAGTGGGTGAAAGGAAGTAATGTATAATAAGACTGGAAAGTTCTGCTGGAGTTAGATGGGCTGGACATGCCAGGTTGTGGAGAACAAACTGAAGAGGATATTAGAAACTTGGAGAAAAGGTAGGAAGAGGGAAGGGAAGAAAGGGCAGCTTTAGAGGATGGGGAAAAGCAGAACTTCATGGGGTTCAAGTAAGTCAGAAAAGGATGGTTGAGGACTGGCGGAGAGAGGAGGGCGGCCTCCAGGAAGTGGAGGCGCTAACTGAACTGGAGAACGGCAAATATGTCAAACTCACCGGCTAAACTGGCCCTGACTTCTCTTCCTGGTAGAAGGTCAACATCAGTGGGCACCTGTTGGAATGAGAGGATGAGTCATAGAATTGAGATGCTTTGAAGTGTAAAGAAACTTTAAAGATCCTCTCTACTCAACCGACTCTCTTCTTTCACACTTGCCCAAAGCCAAGGTCCAGGGAGATAAAAATGGCCTGCCAAGGATCACACTAGTGAGTTGGTGGCAGAATCGAATTCTCAAGGGCCTCCTGGCTCCCAGTCCCAAACTCTTCCTGCTCTGCTACCAGCCCTCAAAGCATAGGATTAAAAGGCCTTGGTAAACTCTCTACATTCATTAAAGTGCAAGCTATCGTTATGGTTATTCTCTGCTGCCTTCCCCCCCAGGCTTGTTCTCGAATCTGGATACTGTCTTCGTCCTAATCCTGGCCTTGTTACCAAATTCCCTACAGCAGAAAGATTGGAAAGGTCTCTGAGGAACACACCTCTCTACTTCCCTTCGGCTGCGATGAGTTATAGCAAAAAAAAAGAGCGCTGGTTCTGCCGCCTGAACAGACCTGGGTTCCAATTGTAGCTCAGCTACATCATTGTGATCTCAGACAAATCACTTCTCTGGACCTCAGTTTACTCATCTGTAAAATGAATAAGTTAGATCAGATGATGTCTAAGGACTCTTTGAACTTGGAATCTTTGATCCTTATGATCTGCAATGTATTTTTAGACTTTATTCCTCTTCACCCTAGAAGTTTCGCTTCATCCCTAGATTCTCACTTGGGAAGTACACTCTGCCCTCTGGCTTCTCCCTCTGACTGGCTGGTTCCTCCCCAAACCCCCATTTTAAGGAGGATGCTCAGGCCTGCCGTGTCTTCATTCCTTGCCCTACCATGCTCCTTATTCTCCAGAATTCTCCAGAATTTTCTATCATGCCAGCCCCATCCCCTAATGTTTCAGCTTCCCTTCCTGTGTTATTTTAAATATTAGGTCCTTGAGGGCAGACAGTGTCTTTCTATCCATATTTGGATTCCCAGTCCTTAGCACCTTGTGTGTGTGTGTGTGTGTGCCACATAGTAAACAATAAATGCTTGCTTGATTTGATTTAATTCCATTGTCCAAGGCTGCCTTGCTCACCCGAGGCTTGGGGCCAACCAAATAGCTCTGCTGTCATCACTCATTAAAGGGGAAGTATTTTCATGCACATTCTACCAGATACTGCCTGTTCTCTAATCTATCTGACAATTTATGAAATAGGTAGCATAGTGGAGTAATCATCATAACTGACATTGAAATAATACTTTCAGTTTTTCAAAGAACTTTACGTAATTTGTGGCATGGTAGAAAAAGAGCTGGACTCAGAGTCTGGAGGACCTGGGTTTGAATCTTTCCTCAGACACTTCCTGGCTGTGTGACCTTGGGCTCCCTGAGCCTATTTTCTCACCTATCAAATGGGGCTACTCCTAGCACAAATCAAGGGAGATAATATATGCAAAGTACTTAATAAATCTGAAAGTGTTATGGATGTAAATGCTACAATTTATTATCTCATTGGAGATGGTAGAAAACTGGGGGAAAAAAAGCCTAAGGCTCAGAGTCAAGTGATCTGAGATCCTGGCTCAATCCTACAAGTCATGTGACTTTAGACAAACAAATCCTGGCCTGGTTGTTGATACCAAGGTTAGAGAGCTGGGCCTGGAGTCAGGGGAAAACTTGAATTCAAATCATCCTCACATACTTACTAGCTATGGGACCCTGGGCAAGTCACTTAACCTCTGCCTTGATCTCCTCAACTGTAAAATGGGAATAATAATAGCCCCTATCTTGAAGGGTTGTTGGGAAGACCAAATGAGAAAATATTTGTAAAATATTTGTGCTTAGTACCATGCCTAGTACATGTAACAGCTTCTTCCCTCCCGTTTTTGGGCCCCAGTTTCCCACCTCTTTAAAATGGTGGGTTCAGGCTAGATTAACATTAAATTCCCTCCCGGGTCATTCTTTGGTTCTGTTGCTGTCTGTCTTTCATTGTCTAAGAGGACCAAGACATCAGGAAGGTGATGCCATGTCATGCAGGTGAATTGGATTTAAGTGAGGGAGGGCTGTGCAAAGTCACCAGCTTCACTTTCACCTCCGGAGCCATCTGGGTCCAGTGGCAAGATATAGATCAGGATGACTGGAGATGGCCCCAGATGCAGTGGGAGACCTTGGCCTTTTTAAGCGAAGGTCTTTAACGGGTCTCAGTTTGACTATGATTCAGGCTTTCCAGCTGACCATCTGATACAGGGAAAAGAACATTGGCCTTTAAATCAGAGGATTTGGGTTCAAATCTTACCTCTAAAACGTTGGTACCTGTGTGACCTTGGGCAAGTCATTTAACTGCCCTGGGCTTCAGTGAACCTAACTGTAAAATAAGGGATGGAGGGAGTTAGACCAGTGGCTTCTGAAGTCCCTTCCAGCTCAAAATCTATTGTTCTAGAGTCTCCTGTAATTACAATAGAGCCCATCTGGCCTTTCCTGGGGTAGGCAGGAAGGCAGTGTCCAGGGAGGGTTACCCATAACTAGTTCACTAGGATATACTTTAGAGCAAGGCAACACACAGACAAATAGCGAACCCAACACAGGATATTGCAAATTATATAGGTTGTCATTGAATTTAATAGAACATATGTTTATATCCCCAAGGAAACACCTGAATACAAAAGACAGATGAGTCACGAGGGTACTACAATCAAGCTACACCTACTCGAACCTTAGAGAGATGATTAAACCTAGTTTAACTGAAAGCATTGAGAAGACGAGATTTGAACACACAAAAAGATAACCAACTCTCCGAGACACCATGAGCACCAAATGAGCCCGTAGCAGGTGCCATAGCACAGTGCCAAGGAAGGAGAGTCATCTTACTTTGGGCTGGAGGTGATGGGACCAGTTTTCATGGAGGAGGTAGGATCGAGGTAGGATCTTTCAGAATGAATGGAATGTGCACTAACTGGAAGAATAGTCCAGACCTGGGGAATAGGGGAAGGTAGTGGGACTACTTGGTTTGGTTTGGATAAGAGGGGCTCTCAACTTTGAGATGTTAGGACTCTGTAATTTGAATGTTATGGAATATCACTGTCCCATAATGAAATATTAATAATTGAAAAAAATAAGGGACAACCCAGATGAAGGGACACAGAGTGGACAAATCACATTCAAAAGAATAATGTGTACAATCTCCAAACTCTATAAATGACAGCTACTTCAAAACTCAGATCAGCAACTCTGGACATTATCGTTGTTCTTTAGTTGTTTTTACAGCCATTTCTAGCTCTTCGTGACCCCATTTGGGGTTTTCTTGGCAGAGATACTTGAGTGGTTTGCCATTTCCTTCTCTAGCTCATTTTACAGATGAGGAAACTGAGACATACAAGGTTAAGTGACTTGCCCAGGGTCACACAGCTAGTAGTGTCTGAGGCCAGTTTTGAACTCAGGAAGATGAGTCTTCCTGACTCCAGGTCCAGCACTCTATCCGCTGTGCCACCTAGCACCCTTATTCCAGCTCTATAAATCATAACCGCTTCAAAACTCAGATCAAGAACTACGGAAAATATTGAAATTAATTTATCACACACACACACACACCCTTTATTTTAACAAGCAGAAACTTATAGTCTACCAAAGTTTAAAGTTAATTTTTGTTAATTGAAAAACAAATTTAAATAAATTTTAAAATAAATAAATTGTAAAGATGCTGGGATGATCCATCCTGATCATTGTTCTATACTGTTTTTCTAAACTGTTTTATGAAATGTACATTAAAGGGAATTTACTTATGAGGTGGGGTTTTGGAGGATGGATCAAAATGATAATGGACAGTATATAACACTGTAAAGTGTACAAAGTGCCACCCAACTGCCCCCCCCCAAAAGCATCAATTTAAATGAAATCATCAATTAAAATTTTGTCAACTTTTTAAATGTTAAAAGAGAAAGAGAGCATCAAACAGTTTTCTGAAATGACCTGACAAGTGTCAGCCTTGACCAGAGCTCATTTCCAAGCTCCCCTCTGGTTCCCCTTCATCTACATATTCTCCTGGGCCAAGAGGGAGGGTTAGGTCCCTCTGGTGGCCACAGGCGGATAGGTTGGAATCCCTGTTTTCTGGATCTAGCCATCTGTCCTGGCCCAGGGCTAGGAGATGTGAACCAGACATGGGGACTTTTGAGAAAAGTGGGCTTCCCTAATGGGGTAATACCCTGATGGCATCATACCAAAGGCAAGGGGGGAAGATGGAGGGATTAACCATAATAATTTCTCAGAGCACTGAAGAAATTATTGTAAGTCTTACTATTCCTATGCTGTCCTTATGACAAAAAGTCAGAAACCAAATCAGAGAACTAGACATTTAATGACTTGCTCAAAGCCATACAGCTAGTGTCTGAATCCATGGCTCCTAACTCCTAGAATGGTGTACCAAATGTTCTGCCCAATGTCGCCTTCTAATTCCCTCTCAGCATTTCAACTCCTGTTGGAGGGACCTGGAGCCCCAGCTCCATTTTGTCTCTTCCATGAGGGTCCATGGGCCCAGGACCCCAATGTCCTTGGCTGCAGGGCAGACATGACTGGAGCACTGCTTTGATGAACAGGTCACCAATGGCAATCCTTCCAGTAAAGTAGAGGAACCACAAAGCCTTACCTGTGCTGCTCTGACACTACCCCTTACTTACCACTAGACACAGCCATCTGCCCTGGCATTGCCCCTGAAGGACTTCCAGGCCTTTCAATCTGACCTAATCATATAGTTTTAGGGGATTGATAGGATGTAGTAGAAGAGACCTATTTCTTCATTGTTTACTCTGTAGATTTGAGTAGAGAAGTATGGATGACACCACTCTTAAAATTCAACTGTGAAAACATTAATTTAAAAAATCTATCTATTAGTAAACATATATTAAGTATCTTACTGTGTGCCAGTTGCTAAGCTAAATGCAGAGATGACAAAGAAAGGCATCAAAATAAAACAATAGTCCTTGCCCTCCAGGAGTTTCCATACTAATGGAAGAGACTATATTATGCAAATAACTAGTTAGGGACAAAGTGTATACTGAGGGAAAGAATCAAGAACCAGTAAGGCATACTTCATTTAAGTTGAGTCTTAAAGAGAGGTAGGAATATCCAAGGTGGATATGAGGAGGAACACTCCAGGAATGCTCCAGGAAGAATGGGTTGCAGTGCCAAAGCATAGAGATGGGATTTGGAGTGTTGTGTGTGAATAACAGAAGGTAGTCCATAATGACTGAATCTTAGAGTGTATAATGGAGAGTATGGTGTAGGAAGACTGGAAAGGTAAGAAAGGGGCAGGGTATGAGGAGCCCCAAGTACCAAGTACCATTTATATTTGATCTTGGAGATCAAAGGGAGTTACTGAAGTTTCCTGAGCAGGTTTGGTGTGACATGGTCAGACCAAGCTTTAAGGAAATCATTTTGGCAGCTGTGTGAAAAGTGAATTGGAAGGAGAGATTGGAGGCAGAAAGACCAAATGGGATAGGGTTCCAGCAGTGCAAGGAGACAAGTGATGAGGGCCTGATCTAAGTTGGTGGCTGTGTAAAGGGAAGGAAACATTTAGTAGAAATATTATGAAGGTAGAAATTATGAGATGGACATCTGATTGGATATGTGGACTGACAGTATGGAATCAAGGAAGACTATGTGTTCATGGGTACGAGAATTGCTCACCATCTATAGTTTAACAGAGAAATCTTAGAGTGGCCTAAGTCTCAGAGAGGTTAAGTAACTTGCCCAGGATTACACAGCTCAGAAGTGTCCAAAGTGGACTTTGAACCCAGGGCTTCCTAATTCCAAGTCCAGCATTCTGTTTATTATGTCACACCACCTTTCTGAGATTCAAACAAAACACAGAAACTTCTAGCTATGCCTCTATTTTTATAGTCATAAGGGACCTTAGAGAACACCTCCTATTTTATGCATGAGGGATCTGACAGCCAGATGAGGGGAAATGACTTGTCCAAGGTCATACATGTATTGAGTAGCAATGCCAGGATCCAAATTCAGATGTTAGAGCTTCCTAGGTATGCTGTCTCCAAACCAAGGCTCATTCCACTGTCCTATGCTACCTATGCCAGACTGTGCATTCTGCTCTAGTCCAATTTAGCAGTAACTTGAGTTTAGCATAATATGTTCCTATTTCCTTCCTTGTACTTTTTTTTGTAAAGACTTATGGCTTAACTTTTATTACTCCATCTTATGAAACTAATGCTATCTAGACATTTTCTGCTCTAATCAAACCCTAGGCACACTGTATGGAGTTGGGTAAGGGGACGGCCTAACAGCACAATGCCACAGTCTCTTCTGACTCTGTAGCCTAATTTAGCCAATTAAGTCAACAAGCATTTATTAACTCCCTATTGTGTGCCAGGCACTGAGTTAATCACTAGGGATACAAGGAAAGGCAAATACAGTCTCAGCTCTCCAGAAACTCACAGTCTAATGGAGGAGAACAAACATGGGTACACCCAGGATACCTGGGCCATCTCCAATCATCTTGACTTATGTCTTGCCACTGGACTCAGATGACTCTGGAGGAGAGGGTGAGGTTGATGATTTTGCACATCTCTGCCTCACTTAATTCCAATTCACTCAAGTGTCAAGACATCACCCTCCTGATGTCCCTGGTCCATTTTGGGAAGGAAGGATAAACAGGATACACAAAGCAGGTGACTCTAGCAGCTGGGAGGGGAGGCCCCCAAAGGCCTCCAGATGAAGGTGTCATCTGAGATGCGTCTTGAAGGAAGTCAGAGCTTCTAAGGGGAGGACATGAGGAGTGAGAGCATTCCAGGCCCTGGGTCAGCCAAAGGCACAAAGAGAGGCAGCGGAGTCTACTGTTTCAGGAGGACTCATGTATCTGAATACATGCAACGTAAGCCATAGTTGAAGAGAGTTCAAATTTATTTTGTTTCATTTTATCCATGCTCACCAACCCCCTGAGGCTGCCAGAAAATGCAAAATATCTTCAAAGGCTTTTATTGTTTCTAACAAATATTATATCAGGATGATAAAAACAAGCCTTGCTAAAGTAAAGAAATGAAGGTGGTCTTGACTTAGCGATGAGCAGCCTGGAGAGGCATAAAGCATCTTTGGCCTGGGCTTGTTCCTTTAAAACAGGTTGGAGGTTCTGAGAGGTACCAGCGGAAGACAATAAGTATTTATATAATGCCTATTATGTGCCAGGCACTGTGCTAAGCATTTTACAAGTATTGTCTCATTTGATCTTCACAATAACCCTGTGAGGTAGATGCTAATATTTTCCCCATTGAGGAAACTGAAGCTGTGCCCAGGGTCACACAGCTAGTAAGTGTCAGAGTTGGATTTGCTCTCAGGTCATCCTGCCTCCGGGACCAGCACTCTATCCACTGTACCACCAAGCTGCCTCTGAAGTTCTGATTGCCACCAGCCAGTCAGAACGTGAAGCCTCAGGGTTGGAGAGTACTTCCAATGAGAAAAGTAATCTGGAGTGTATTCCAGGCTCCTCATCTAAATTTAGTAGGTCAAAATAGTTGGTTTCTAAGGTCCCTTCCAAATCTGAATATCTATGATCCTATGAAACACAGTAATTGGTGGAGGAGAAAAAATGCAGACAAGATGGCAGACTCAAGCCTGCCCAAACATAAGAATCTCTATGACATTCTATAGTATCCAATGATATTGTTGTTGGGATTTTCCCACCAAATATTTTAGGAACAACTGACTCCATTTCTGGAATTATATCTGTCTAGTCTGATCCCTTTGTCCTTGGCCTCACTGGGTAAGTAAAGGAAGTGGGTGAGGGAGGGAGGACCTCTTCCCAATGGCTCAAGATACCAAGGCACATGGATAAACTGACAGTCAAGAGTTGAGCCCCAACTTTTCCCAGATAAATGCCTCATTTGTTTTCCCTCATTTGTACCAAGGGTTTGTACAACCTCCCACTTGTCAGGGAAGGTAGAGAGGAGATTCTTGTCATAACATGAGTTGAATTGAGCGTCTGAGATTTGACGATACCAGTAAGGATTCTTAGCAATGAGATGAAATGGAGGGAAAATCCTGTCACATACACAGAAGGTATTTGTTTTGGGGTTTCTTTGTTAAAAATCACTTTGAAGAAGTAATAGTAAAATTTGGGGGAATTAATGTGAAGCTGCTGGAATGAGAAACCTTAGAGATCATCTCATCCAACCTCTTCTTGAGTGAGGAGGCTGAGGTCCTGAAGTTGGACCAACCAAAGACAAGCTAGTGGGATCTTATTCTGCATTGACATTTTAAAAAATGGCATCATGTACATGGAGAAAAAAATCCGTGACCATTATGTGACTGACAAGCTTTCCCCCTTCCCAAGCTTGTCACTGTTTTTTAAAATGTATAACATTTCCATGCTACATTTTCATAACACACCAACACAAGAATTGTTACCGTTTTTTTTTCTCCTGATGGAAGTTTGCTATTCAGATTATCATATATTTAAAATCCTCTCTTTTACAAACTAGAAGGTACTTTGGAGATGACCTAGTCCAAATCTCTCATTTTGCAGGAACTGAGGCCCAGGGGGGAAAAAAAAAAGAAATGACTTTCCCAAGTTCACACAACAATAGCACAGTCAGGATTTAATACTAAACACCCTCATTCTAAATCTGATGCACCTTCTGCTACACCACACTGCCTCTTGACATATTTAGCCTTTCAGAATGGTATTATACAATGAATCTCATGTATAAATCCTTCCTACCCCAGTTTTAGTGAGAGGTGTTTGGGTTAATTGACATTTTGTAAATATGACCCAAACTCTCATCCAGGTCATTTTCTACCAAATAGAACAGTCATGAACCATACAACAAATAGCAAAGCATTTAATTAAGACAGGATAGCAAAATAAGCAACAAGGGAATTTCAAGTAGTAGAATCATTCTCCACTCCTTCTGTTCAGAAAGTGAGGTACAGTCTTCCAGATAGCCATGTAGTTAAGAGATGGAATATTCCCGCAAATAAGGGGGTATATTCCCCCACACACCTAGGGTTATTCTACAATACTTTCAATACCACCAATCAGATGTACATTCCTCTTTCTCCCCTCAGCCTACAAAGCTTCTGTTGCTAGTTCTCCAGTTGGCTACCATGGAAAGCTGTTGTAGTTCTTATCTGCTGCCACTCCTTTGACCTCAAAGGGAGAACTTTTTGGATCCTAGCCAACATCAATAAGCTAATCAACACATGTTCACATCTTTTGTCCATTAAACACATGGATAGTTCACAAAGGGGCCCCTCAGGCAGCCATGAAGCCCTTTCCCCCTTCTTTATTTTCCTCCCCTCACTTCTTCAGTGGGAAGCCCTCCCTGCTAGCTGCCTTAGAATGAACGAATTCCTATCAACTCCTGTTGTCATGCCCCCTGGCAGCTATTCTAAGATGATGCATATAGCCTGGAATCTTTGAGAAGGCCCAAGGAGGCACTTAGTTGCACCAGAAAGAGCAATATAACTGGCACCTTTTGCCTTGAATTCCTACCAGCCTCTAACAGCTCCCCACTCCTTACAGTATCAAATGAACAGACATTTATGAAGAAGCATGTACTGTGTGCCCAGCCCTAATCTAGGTGCCACAGGGGTACAAAGATGAATAAGGTGTCCTGTCTCTTCACAGAGCTTACAGTCATGCCAGAAAAACAAAACACACACGTGCAAATCTATAGAAGAACAATACAAAATAGCAAAGAATCAAAGCATGTTGGAATAGAAAAGAACAATGAGAATTCAGATAAAGAAGAGAGTAATGCTGCCACAGGAGCCAGGGGAGGCCTCGTGAAGAAGATTTGAGTATGGCTGAGTCTTGAAGTAGAAGAGGAAATTCAGAGAGAAAGGGGGGAAATAAGAGATGCACAGATCCTCAGAGTTGGAAGAAAGCTCAAAGTCCATCTAGTCCAAAAGAGTTCCTTCTTTAACATGGACATATTTTACCAGTGGTCACCCAGCCATTGCTTGAAGGCCTATAAGGGGGAAAGGGACAGCAGTAATAAGATTGATGATGATGATGATTGATTGATTGAGAATCTGGCTTGCCAATTCAATTCCTGCCTCTTTCAGACTTTGGTTTCTTCTCTCTCCCTTATCCATCAGTGCTTACTCCTTTAATCATGAAAAATGAAGTTTTGACAAGGGGGGTTGTAAAGGCAGGTGATCATATGTGGGACAAAAGTGTGAATCGATGGAGCCAGGTGCTAAGATTATGGCTACAAAGCTTCTCCCCTGAGTAGAATGGGGAAGCCACCATTCCTGAGATCATCCATTCCATCTGAGGATAGATCTAATCATTAAGAAGTTTTGTTTCCCTAAAAATATGCCTCAGTTTGACTCTTTAAAACTTCTACCCATTGCTCCTAATCGCTCTTCCTGAGACCAATCAGAAAAAATATAATTCCTTGTTGCTGACAATCTTTCAAATATTTGTGTATGGGGTGGTCAGAATCACTTAGCCTACTTAGCTCTAATGCATTGTCAGGTGAGAACATGTCTTGATTATTCACTAGGTGTGAACAAAGCCTGGGATACTCTCTCTGGGCTTTCTGATTCTAACTAGGTCTATGGGTTTTACTCAGGCTGTATAGGAGGATAATAAGTCCCTCAGCCAATCCGAAACAAAATTTTTGGGAGTGGTTTAGACCTTGTTCACGCCTTGTGACTAGTAGAGATGTGTCCTCACCTAACAGTAGGGCTCAGAGGGATTTTAACTCCATCTTTATACTTGAAAAAAGTCATCAAAACTCTCCTGGATCTTCTCTTCTCCATGTTTAAAACATCCCCTGAAACAATCCTCTTAACACATGGCCTTGAATAACACTGCCATTTTGGTTTCCTTTCTCTAGCTTATTAATATAAATCCTAAAATGTGATGCTTGGAGCTTGGCCATATACTCCAGATGTGGTGTGAGAAGGACAGAGAATAACAAAACTAGTCAACTCCCTGTTACTGACCACTATGCCTCTCAATGCAGCCTAAGATCACGGCAAAACACTTAGAGTATTTTATGAATGTTAGATACCATTATTATGCTTACTGTTATCACGAGTTGCCATATTATACTACTGAATGATGTTGAGCTTTCAACTCACTAAAACTCACAGAACTTTTTCCGATGAATTTTTTCTAGTCATGCTTTTCCCAGCTTATACTTACAGAATTAATTTTTTTTTCAATCCAAATTTAGGGCTTTCTATTTCTCCTCATTTAACTTGACCTCATTCATTTCTGGCCTGTGTTCTAGCCTGGCAAAATCTATTTTGGTTAGCAAGCCTTCAATGCCTTATCCAAGTCATTGATAAAACTATGAAAGAGCACAGGACCAAGCATAGATACACTCAGCTACTCTACTAAGGACTTCCTCCAAGCTGGCATAAGGACTTGGCATAGGGTCTAGTCATCTACCATCTAACTACACATCTGTCCACTCCTTATCTTTCCATGTATTCTACAAAAATAGCATGAGAGTTTGTCAAATGGTTTGCTAAGGTGGAGCCAAAAATGGCAGAGTTGTGGGAACTAGTATGATGGAGCTCCACCCACAAAACTCCTATAAATCAATCTAGAAAATTCACCAGATGAAATCTTGAAGGAGAAATCCAGAAAAAGTCACCAATTCATTTATCTAGCCCAGCTCAGCGTAGAAAGACAAGCAAGGAGATCTTCAGTCTGGGACAGGTAGGGCAGGAGCACCCGGCCTGCAGATCACTCCAATACCCAAGGAGAGACTGAGCACCAGGGCAAGGGGAAGTACCAGACCCATGGTAGGAGACCCCCAAACCCATACTAGAACTCTGCAATGGAGAGAGGAGGTAACCAGCAACTTTGTCATCCACTACCCAGTTCTAGGTCACAGATTCAGGTCCGACTGAGAAGACCTGCTCAGGGGAGTGGTGGGAAAGACCTGCAGCAGTGGACTGAGAAAGGAGGAGATTCAGAAGTCAGCAGCAGCTCAGTGGTGGATCAGACCCTAAGCCCAGAGCAGGATCTCTAACCCAGCCAGCAGGGGAATAATCAGAGCAGGAATCTCAGATCAAAAGAAAGATTCCAGCTCTGTCACTGAACCAGCACCGCTTTCCAGCAGGCTGATAGGGACTGAATCCGGAAGCAATCTACTATTGCTTTTGATTTGATTTGATAAGCACGAACCAGGGGGTCAGCAATCCTTTTTCCAGGATCAGACCATTTTTGCAGGTCCCCAAGCTTGGAGGTCCACTTCCTCCAGAAGCAAGGCAGAGCCCAACCCTAAAACATAAATTCCAAAGTTAGAAAGTAGGTTGGAAGAATGAGCAAAAAAAAAAGTCACCATAAAGAACAATTGTGGTGGCAGGGAAGCTCAAAACACAAACTTGGAAGAAGAGAATGACTCCAACACTAATGTTTTGCTAAAATCTAGGTAAACTCTATCTTTTAACTTTCTCTTTTACCAATTGAGGAACCTCATTAAACAGGGAAGTAAGGTTTGCCTGTCATGGTCTGTTATTGACAAAGACACTTTTCAAGATGTTCACTAACCATCCTTTTAATAATGCCTTCTAGAATTTTGCCAAGAATTGAAGTAAAGCACACCAGTCAATAGTACTACTCTCTTCCCCAAGTACCTCTTCTATTCCCCATGTTCTTTCTTTTTTTTTTTAATTTTTTTTTTTTTGGTAAGGCAAGGGGGTTAAGTGACGTGCCCAGGGTCACACAGCTAGTGTTATGTGTCTGAGGCCAGATTTGAACTCAGGTCCTCCTGACTCCAAGGCTGGAGCTTTATCCACTGTGCCAACTAGCTGCTCCCCGCCATGTTCTTTCAGAGATCACTGACAATGATTCTGCAGTGATATCCATCAGTTCCTTAGTACCCTAGGATGCAGTTTATCTGGACCCAAGGACTCAAACTCATCAAGAGCAGGCAGATACACACTAATTATTTCACTGCTGATCTCAGTTCTCAACTGCCAATTAATAATTTTTATTCTAACCCTTTAAAGCCAAAGAACTTTATCTTTGGCAGATAAAATAGAAGGAATATAAGAATCAAGTAACTCAGCCTGCATTCTGACATCTGTTACATTCTTCCATCCACGCTGAATAGTGGTCCAATCCCTTTTTTTCTCCCCCTTTTCTCCTATGTGCCAACCCCCCCAAAAAAACCCCTTGTTATTGTCCTTAGCTTTCCTTACCAGTATTAACTCTGAATTTTCACACTCCTGATGCTCTCTTTACAGATTCTGGCTTCATCCTGTTACCTAACCATGCTTCTATCTTTTGTACATCTTTGTCACCAAATGTAATACCTTACATTGAATAATAATAGTTAACATTTATATAGTTCTATGTTACACTTTTAACTCTTATTGAGCTAAGCCCTTTTTTGTACCTGCATTATTGAGTATAGTACGAGGCATATATTAAGCACTTAATAAAAGTTTATTGATTGACTGACTACTGTCCATTAAAACCCTAAGATCTTTTTTCAGGGAAACAAAGTGTTTTCTTGCAGCAGCCCAGTGAATTAGGGAATAGAATTTATACCATACCCATTTTACAGATGAGGACACTGAGACTCAGGGAGAAGTAACTTGTTCATATTCATACAACTAGTTCATATCAGTGTTAGGACTGGAACGTAGGTCTTCTGATCATAGTGTACTTGCCATCATTTTCTATTTCCTCTGCTAATCTGGTCCTGAGATGCTAGAGTGATGTTAATTGCTGAAATGAATTTAGATTCTCAAAAAAGGGAATGAATGGCATCCATTTCACGGGTCTCTCCTACAATCCCAATTCAGTCCTTTGTTACATCAATATTTGAAAGAGTCATTTTATTGGTATGAGTATTCTTTCTGCCAGTGCAAATCATAACTCTTTTATGTCTTAACATGAAGGTTCTTAACTTGGAATCCACTGACTCCCAAGGGGCCCATGAACTTGGATGGGAAAAATTACGTCTTTATTTACACTAGCCTATAAAAAAGGGTAAAGAACCTTTGTGTTAGCAAATGATCTTTGTGACTGTTGTGAGCTTCATTGTAGGTTCTTAAAAGGAGTGGGAATGTAAACCTGGGTCCCCTTTCACTGATCTAGACTGTTGTAGAGCCAATGATTCGGTAAGCAGAACTCTCTATCCTCTGCCTTACTCCCATGAATTATCTCTTCCTCTGGTATATGTCTTCACATAAAGCTCCTTATTGCATCCTTTACCTCCTTGCTCCTCATTCTGTAGATCAAAGAGTTAAGGACTAGTGAAGAAAGAAGTACAGACCACAGATACCACCTGGCCTCCTCTGGAGAGGAGCAAGAACTGGGGTGAAGGTAAATTTGAGTATAGCTACTATACTGCAGGAGGACAATAATAAAGTGAGAGGAGTAAGGGGAGATGGCACGACACTGTCCCCGTGCTGCCGATATCCTCAGGATGGTAGCCATCCAGAGCGACAGGAAGGAGTTGGCCGCAGCTGTAACACTGATGACGTGGAAGGCAGTCTTATGCTCGTGCGTGTCTACGCAGGTCAGATGCATGACGGCAGGCGTGACACAGAAGAAGCGGTAGGTTTCAGCGTTGTCACAGAATGGGAGGGGGCAGATTAGAGTGGTAGTGACAACAGAAACCCAAACACTAAGGATCCCAATGTCACCTGCATACACAACTGTCAACTCACAATTTGATTATAATGTAATGGGTCTAGAGAGGCAAGTAACTTGTCTAGAGAAACAAGCGTCTTCCCCATGAACGTAACACTTACCAAAGTCGAGGGAGCGGTGTTGGTCTAGAGTAGCCAAATTTCAGGACATCTAACACAAAAAGGAAGAAGTACGTGGGATGTGGAGGGAACATTCACTCCAGGTGGTGAGGGCAATGATGAAGTTTCCCATCAGGCACCCAGGTATAACAAAAGGAAGGTCATAATTATGAGTACCTGCACTGTGGGAATGCAATTGTATCACTCCTATTTGGTGTTCTCCCGTTGGACCTGCCAAGTGGAAAAAGCCTGTGATCAACATTACTCTCCCATATCACTGAGATAAGAGATAAGCTCAGCCTCAGACTTTGACCTCAGTGGCAACATCAATCCTCCAAACCTTTTATGATGATTGTGATTGACTATCCCTATCACTTACTTTGTGTTCAATATCATTCACATACACCCCCATTTTTCATGTGGAAAAAAAGTGATCTAACAAGACTTGCAATGATTAAACCTAATTCAATTCAACAAACTTGTATTAAGTGCATACTATGTGCTAGACAGTAATACAGTTCTCAGGATGCAAAGATGAAAATAAAACAATCCCTCCCTTCGGGGAGGTTATATTTACAACCCAGAATTCTTCATTTCTTAATTAACCTACTTGCTCATGCTCCCATTTCCTCTGCTAAACAATTGCCATCTGGATACCTCCTCAACCATCTGGTCTTCTATTTTGCATTGTAACTCCCATCATTTTCTCTACCTATTAGAATGTAAGATGCCTGAAGGCAGAGGCAATATCTTAACTTTGTATCTCCCCTAATCAATCAAATATTTATTAGCTGTCTATTATGTGCCACACACTATGCTCTGCACAGTTTAGCACGATAGTTGGCACACATAGGCATTTGATGTTTTCTGTATTTTATCATACTGCTTTCTTCCGCACCATCTCATCCTACCTTGGAATCTGTTCACAGAAAACCAGAATAGCAGTGTCTTATCTGGACCTAAGCAGCTATACATGAGTCAGGTAGATTGACAAAGAAATCTAGGGATGCTAAAAAGGAATAAAATCACTAAGGATCCCTCCCCTTAAGAAGTTTACGTTCTACATGTATAGCCTATACCAGATTGTGCACTGTCTTGGAGAGGATGGTGGGGAGGAAGGGGGAGAAAAATTTTAAACTCAAAAGCATATGGAAAGGATTGTTGATAAATCAAAATAAATTAATAAAAAAAATTTTTTTTAAAGTTTACATTCTAACGAAGATAGAGGAGGACAATAAATCACCAGGAAGTGAATACAAAATGGATCCTGGAGGGCAGAGGCAGCAGCATATGATAAGAACAGCAAGGACAGACAGTCCAGTGGAAAGGCTGCTGTTCTCTGCTTGCTGGAGACCAGTATGTGGGTATCAAGGCTTGAGGTAGGACAGCTGACAAAAGGCAACCTCCTCTTCATCGGACTAGCCACCTGCCTCCTCCCCCTCAGCCTGGGCCCCTGCCTCAGCATCGCAGTCGCTTATCCAGCCCTAACTTCTCCCCTAACCTTCAGTCATGCACCTCGAACAGCTTTTTGGATATCTTAAACTCAACATATCCAAAAGTGAACTCATTATATTTCCCCAAAAAAACCCTCCCTCTTCTAATTTTCCTGTTGGTGTCAAGGCATCACCATTCTCCCAGTTACCCAGGTTCACACCATAGGTTTCATCCTCAGCTCCTCATTCTCTCTCACCACCCTCATCCCCTGCCCAATATTGAAGCTGTTGTCAAGGCTTGTTGATTTCATCTTTGCAATATCTTTCACATTTTCCCTCTTTTCTTTTCTGACACTACGCTAGTGCGGGCCCTCATCACCTCACTTCTGGATCATTGCAATAGCCTACTGGTTGGTCTCCCCACCTCCAGTCTATCCTCCACTCAGCAGTCAAATTGATATTCCTAGGTATCATCCCCCTACTCAGTAAAATCCAGTTGGCTCCCTATTACCTCCAATATAAAGTTCAAAATTTTCCATTTGGCTGTTAAAGCTCTGACCCCTTCCTACCTTTTGAGTCTTCTTTTACCTTTTTCTCCTCTAAGTATTCTATGATCTGGTGACACTGGTTTCCTTGAGGTTCCTCAAACAAGAAAGTCCATTTCAAAATGGCAGACATTTTAATTGGCTGTCTCTCATGCCTGGAGTCCTCTCCCCCTTCTCATCTTCATCTCCTGACCTCCCTGGCTTCCTTCAAGTCCAAGATGAAATCCCATCTGCTACAAGTTCTTCTTAACTAATTCCCCCTCAATACAAGTACCTTCCCATATGTTTAATATAATTATACATGTATAGTCCTATCAGATTGCAGCTGTCTTGGGAAGGAGGGAGGGGAGGGAGGAAGAAATTTAGAAATCAAAATCTTATAAAAATTAATGTTGAAAACTAAAAGTTAATTAATTTTTAAAATAAAATAAATAATGATCTATAAAAAATTCTGGTATGTTCCCTCAGTTAATGATTTCTAACTCATCCTGCATACATCTTGTTTGTATGTAGTTGTTTATACATTGTCTACCCCATTAGACTGTGAGCTCCTGGAGAACAGGAACTTTCCCCTCTCTTCTTTGTATTCTCAGCACTTAGCACAGTGCTTGCCATATAGTAGGCACTTAATAAATGCATGTTGATTGACTGTCCATGTATTTGCTCCCCTATTTCTTTCTTTGGATACAGAATTGCATTTAGGAAGAGTCCTATTGCAATTCTAGAAAACTTCCACAGAAAGTATGAACAAGTCTTTGCTGTCACAATGGTGGGGAAGACATTGATATACCTCTGGGATTCTGATGCTGCTAGGTTGCTCTGCAACAGCACCAAAAAAAGAACCAAGTCCTTTTGGAAAGGAAGTTACTTATAATGAATTCAATCCAATGCTCTTTGGGCAAAAGAAATCCTTGGTTTGCCTGGAATTCTTTCCTCTTCATCTTCATATTTCAAAATCCTCATCTCCTTTCAAGGCTCAATTCTGATACCAATTCTTCCACAAAGTCTTCCCTGATCATCCAGGTAGTAGTACTCTTTTCCTCCACAAATAACCTTGCATTTGCCTATGCGTGTCCTTGTTATATCCAATCACCCCAATAGAACTGAAGGTCTTAGAAAGTAGAATCTGTTTTATTTTTGCCTTCATGTTCTCAAGGTTTAGGAGAGTGATTTCCATAAGCAGGTGCTCAATGTGTGTCTGTTCAATTGGATTCATGACATATAAGTAGACGCTTAATAAATACTTACTGATTTGCCTTGGTCAATGTATTGGTGAACCACTAATATCAATATATTCATAGTGCTTTGTAAATATAAGTCACTTAATATATATTTGTTGATCAATTGATTGGTTGATCGAGGTGACTTATTTAGGAATCCTCAGCCAATCCTTTAGACAGGAGCAATCCAGACTTATAGTCTAAGCAATATTTTATAATATTTAATATTTTATAATTCTTTGCTTATATTCTAGGTGATAGTCATGTAAGCCTTCCTGAGTCAAAAAGCAAACAGGGTAATAGAGAAGCAGTATGACATAGGGTTTTTTTTGTTGTTGTTATTTGTTTGTTTCTGGTTTGGTTTTATTTTTTGCTTTTTGGTGAGGTAATCAGGGTTAAGTGACTTGCCCAGGGTCACACAGCTAATATGTGTCAAGTATCGGAGGCCAAATTTGAACTCAGGTCCTCCTGACTCCAGGGCCCATGTTCTATCCACTGTGCTACCCAACTGCCCCTTTTTTTGTTTTTGTTTTTGTTTTTGTTTTTATTTTGTTCTTTGTTTTTTGTTTTAGCAGTATGGCATAGTAAATAGAATCCTGGACCTGAAATCACAAAAACCTGTGTTAGAATTCCACCGCTCCCTGATCTTGTATTTATAGTCAACTTTTTTAACACCAGTGTAAGATTTTATATTTATTCCTATTAAATATTATCTGATTAGATTTGGCACCATGTTCTAGCCTGTCAAGATCTTTTTGGATCCCTTCTCTGTCATTCAACATGTAAGCTAACCCTGCTAGATTTGTGTCACTTACCAATGGGATGATCATGCCATCTTTGACTTTATTGATGAAAAATTCATGGATGTCACACTCATGGAAGGTGGCTCATAGGATCTTATAAGGGACATTAGAACAAAGCACTTAGATTGTAAGAGTTGAAAGGAATTTTGAAACATAGAAAGGAATGTTGGAACTGGAAGGGACCTTACAAATATAGTCCAATCTTCTCATATTACAGATGAAGAAACTTGGGTCTCAAGAGGAAAGTGATTTACCCAAGCTGTGCAGCATTCTATAAACAGAGGTGGGCCTAGAATTCATATTTCCTGATTCCCAGCTAAGCACACCCTCCACTGTATCATTATCCCTCTTTGAGGATGCTTTGTACATGTGCTTTGAAGATGTGCACCATGGAGGTATAGCAAAACGTATATTTGTTTGAATTTAACAATATGCAATAATCTTTTGGGGTGATAGCAGAACAGTTCCCTTACAAACCTATAGTGAAGTGAATGCTGGATTTGCAGTTAGAGGCTGGGCATAGGTTGAATTAGATTCAAGTCACTTCAATAAGCATTTACTATGTGTCGGGTATTGTGTTAAGTCATGGGAATACAAATAAGAACAAGGAAGACAATCCTTGCCATCAAAGAGCTTACTATCTAATGGGGGAAGACAATACACAAGAGGGAGCTAAAAGTTGGGGGGAGGGGAACAAACAGGTACATGGCCTGGAGCATGATGTTGAAGGAGTCCTAAGACTCCTTCAGTAGAGCTACTGATGGAAAATGAAGAGTAGACCAGATAATCCTAGAGGTCCCTTAAGACTTGGAGATTCTATCATTCCAACCTGGCTTTGAATCTTAGCTCTGCCATTTACTAGCTATTTGACTTTGACCAATTCTACCCCCAAGAAATGAGTTACCTTCATTTATAAAATGGGGATAATAATGCCTATAGGTACATTGAGTTTTAGATATATACAGGACATCCAATGCTACTTCATCGCTATTTCTGAACATTGGGCAAGATGTGTATTATAATGGAGGATGCCCTGGACCAGTAGCCAGGAGACTAGGGATAGTTTCAGAAGAATATTCTTTATATTTGTATCATAGTTGCTGAAGTTTCTTTACCAGGAGACCTGGGAACTGTCCACAGTGCTGACCTTTACACTGTAGTAGAGTGGGGCTCAAAGTACCCTCGGGTAGATCATTTCCTTGACTCCAACTGAATCGGTTAATATATCTGATCAGTTCTTACTTGATTCTTTTTTATGCATGCACTTTCTTGTGACCTGAATTCTGCCAGGTGTTCTTCACAGGGTATGTTTGAAATCTACCTTTCACTATAACCTAAGATTGGGTTGGAAGTGGAAGAGATCTGAAGTCTTCAGGCTTCATGTAACTTTTATCTATCCTTATCACAGCATTTTTCTTATTTTTATTTGGGGGGGGTGGTGGAAGATGTGCAATTTCACTAATGTAAGGATCTCCCAGTAGGGAAATTCCCTTTAGCAGTGTTCTTTGGCTTTTTTTTTTTTTTTTGATGAGGCAATGGGGTTAAGTGACTTGCCCAGAGTCACACAGATAGTGAGAGTTATGTGTCTGAGGCTGGATTTGAACTTAGGTCCTCCTGACTCCAAGGCTGACCACTGCACCACCTACCTGCCCCCCGCTTTTTTTTTTTAATAACTTAGAGTCTGGGAGCACTGAGAGGTTATGTGATTTGCAAGGGTCACACACCTAGCATGTGGATCTTGAAGCCAGTTTTTCTGACCATAAGGTTCACATCCATTATGTTATGCTCCCTCTCATTGGGGATGCTTTTGATTGATCATATTAATTTCATTGATACAAGAGATTCCATTTTCCAATACAGATAAGTACCTCCTTTGAAAGTTAGTCTTATAAAAGTGTTTAGAGCACTGAGAGGTTAATAACTTATCCAAGGCCACAGTTAGTAAGTGTTTGAATTCCGATTTTAACTCCAGTCTTATTGACTCCAGGTTTAGTGCTGTCTCTACTATACCACCAGCTGCCCCTTTATACCCTCTATAAGCATATAAATGCTTATTCCTTTCCTTTCCCCCATGCTTTTGCACAGGCTGTTCATCATTCATGGAATGTGCCTGCATGTGACTTCCATTTTTTAGAATTCTTATCTCCCTTCAAAGGTAATTTCAAGAGTCACTTACTATGAGAAGACTTTCCTGACCTCCCTAGCTAATGATTCCTTATCACCTCCCTACCCCTCAAGAAATATTAATTTATTATCTTTTATGCACTTTATTATCTTTTATGTACTTTTATGTACTTATGTACTCATATGCGTTAATGTTATTTGAGGCAGGAACTGTTTCATTTTTTCCCCTTGAATCCCCAACATCTATCACAATGTCTGGCAATTAATAAGCATAAGTACTTTAACAAATGCTTTTTTGATTGATTGATGAGCAAACTGAGCCTTAGAAAGCTGGTAATGATGCTAGAACTAGCGTTTATATGTCCTAACTCAACATTTAAATGAGTTGTCATTATAGCCTGCTCTTATCCAGAGCAATGACCCAAATACTGTCTAATCACATTCTCAATAAGACCAGAAATTGCTGGCCTCGAAGGTGAACATGCTTGAGGGTGTCAGGGAAACAGAAGCATCAGACCAGTCGCTGCAGATCCAGAAGAGGAGAATAAAGACATTTCCTCAAATGACCACTTGGTTCCCATGATTTGTTGGTTCTTCCAGGCTTACAGGGACCTTTAGTAGAGATTTGGTTTGTCTGGACAGCTCAGGTCCTGGAGGAATCAGAAAGTCAGGCGTTGTCAAAGTGGCGATAGAATCTCTGGTCACTTCATTAGTTCAGTTGACTACTTGATTTAGAACAAACAAACACTACATACACATTCACAAATTACTCAGACTGCTCAAAGGGTTGAATGTTGGTTTTCTCCAGACAATCAAACCAATATCTGTGTGGAAACACTCCAAAACAATGAGAGTTCTTTCTGGAATGCTGAGATAATAGAATTTTAGAATTAAAAATATTTGGGATAGTTTAGTCCATAGTCATTTTGCAAACAAGCAACCTGAAACCAAGAGAAAGGAAGTGAGTTGCCCATGGTCATACAGAAAGTTAGTGCCAGATCTGGGATTTGAGTTCAGGGTTCCTAGTTCTAAATCCAAAACTATTTCCATTATCCCAATCTGCATAACTGCTTTTCTTTGGTCTCTCTGCCCCACCTTACTTTACTCTTTTGTCCCAGTGTATGTTTAGCACTTTGGATTTTTTTCCCCTCCATTACTCAATTCTCTCAGGTACTACTTGTCTCAAACTAGAACACTGTGGTCCTGACCCTGTTTCTGTTTTTCCTTTTCATCTTTATTCTCTTCTTTATTTAATTTCAGGACATACAAGTCTCTCCCATTTTTAGTGGCAGAGAAATCTATTCCAGATAATTTTTAAAAAATCTTCCTAGATTATCAATCCTGAAGTTACTTCCTATTCCTACCTTCACTACAATGAAAATTTATTATAGCCTCAACATCATAGTTATACTGCAGAGCACCTTTCATTGACATCAGGATTCTGAAAAAGGTCAATCCTTTAAACAGAGATTGGAAAAAGTATTCAAATGAAGTTCAAGAGACCAATGTTTTATTTTTTTTCCTTTTGTTTTCCAAAAATTTTTTAATTAACATTGACTTTTTTCCTTCCAACCACACCAACTCCAGTTGAAAGAAGAAAAAATCTGAATAATCAAGGAAAACAAATTTCCACATGTCCAAAAAGATATGTCTCATATCCATCATGCCCTAGTAGGGAGTGAGTAGTATACTTTGTCACAGGTTTTTGAGAATTATTGTTACTTATTTCATGGATCCAAATTCTTAAATCTTTCAAAATTGTTTTCACGTGTTATTATTATATAAATTGTTCTCTGGGTTCTGCTCACTTCACTCTGCATTAGTTCATACAAATCTTCCCAGGTTTCTCTGAAACCATCCATCTCTTTCATGATTTCTTATAAGACAATAATATAATCTATTATATTCCTATTAAGGAAGAGACTAAGAATTTATATAGTACTTACTGTGTGCCTGACATTGTGCTAAGCCCTTTACAAATATTATCTAATTTGATCTTCACAACCACCTTGAGAGGTAGGAATTATTATTATCCTGATTTTACAGTTGAAAATAATGAGGCAAAAAGAGATTAAGTGATTTGCCCAAAGTCATACAGCTAGTAAGTGTCTGAGGTTGGATTTTAATTCAGGTACCCTGACTACAAGCCCAGTACTATCCACTGCAGTCTATCTACCTGCCTAATTTGTAGACTCTGTGTCTTTATATGTACGTTGTATGTGTTTCTATATACCATGCTTTGTTCAGCTGTTCCTCAATTGATGGGTACCCTTTCCATTTCTAGTTCTTTGACACCATAAAAAAGAGCTGCCATAAATATTTTTGTATGTATGGGTCCGTTTCCTCTTTTTTGATCCCTTGCGGGATAGATTTCATAGTATAACTCAGATTCTATTTCTGACTTTGTCACTAATTAACTCTGTCACTTCAATACTCTAGGATTCAAGTTTCTTCAATTATAAGAGAGTTGGATAAGATGGTTGTTCTCTCAGGCCCTCTAAAACTAAAGAAAAAAAATATTTTATTCAATGAGAGACATAATGTCTATATGAAAAACACGTAACTTATTCCCCAATAGATAAATGATTAAAAGATCTAAACAGATTTCAAAAGAAGGATTGCAAACACTTAACAACCACGTGAAAAAAACCATTTCAAATCCCTAATAAGAGAAATGTAAATCAAAATATCTCTGAGGTTTCACCTGGCACCAAACAAATTGGCAAAGATGATGAAATATGGGAATAGTTAATGTTGGAGAGGTTGTGGGAAGACAGGCACACTAGTCCATGGTTGGTGAAGCTGTGAATCAGTACAACTCTTCTGGAAAGCTATTTGGAATTATATAAATACAATAACTAAAATGCCTGTACCCCTTTGAACCCCATTCACTATTAAACAAATCCCCAAGGAGATCAATGGTAAGAAGAAATTGTCTATATAGACCAAAATATTTATAGTAGCTATTTTTTTGTAGTAATAAAGAATTGGAAACAAAGTAGAGGTCAAGCAATTGGTCAATGACTAAACAAATGGTGGCACTTGAATGTAATAGAGTTTACAACTGTGTTGAAAGAAATTACAAACATCATAGAAAAGTATGGAAAGACATAAATGAATTGATACAGAATAAAGTAAGAACAATCAAGAAATACAATGTATACAGTGACTATAACAATGTAAATGGAAATAACAACCATAAAACAATTGAAAATAATGTTGCAAAATTAAAAATAAAACAAGCATGTCCCCAAAGAAGAGATAGGAGGACATCTCCCTCCGCCTTTGCAGGTATGAAATATTGCATATGCTTTCAGAAATATTTTTATGCATTGGTTTGCTGATTTTTTTCTCTTCTTTTGCTTTTTGTACTTTAAAAAAATATTCTTTATTAATGAGATAGCTCCATAGGAGGGAGAAATAGAGGAATACTGGGGGAAAGGAAGGCAATGTAAAAACAAAAAAAAATCAGTAAAAATTTTTAAAGAAACATATGACTTATTACCAGTGATGAGTGTCACATGAGATACAGTAGAAAGATCATTAATTGAGACATTTATAGAATGTCCCCAATTTATAGTACAATGGAGATAACATATCCCCAAGATATCCCTAAAGGATATATAATATGTATAGAATAATATATATTAGTATATTATATATAATGTATCCCCAAGGGATATATAAGATATTCCCAAGGAAATCAATGATAAGAAGAAATTGCCTATATACACCAAGAGCATTTACATTTTCTAAATTTGTATAGTATAATTCTTTGTATTTATATTTGGGAACAGATTGGTTATGTAGTGAGAACGAGAGACAAGAGATTGGCATACCAAATTGCATAACTGGTACCTCTGAGATAGTAAAAGAATAAGAGGGTGGGTATATCCACTGTAGAAGATTAATGGGAAAATATGTACTAGAAGGCATGAACTAGCTAGGATTTTTACACTGGGAAAATCATAGATCTATCATAGTAGAGTATGAGAACATCAGAAGATTGCTCCCACATTAATATGGTTGCTTAACTCCAGAAGCATTTAGTAAGCATCTACTGTGTACAGAACCCTGAGTTACATGCTGAGAAAGATATAGCAATTAAATAAGGGGGTGGTAGAAGTCTGAATTCATATAGCTTTCAATCTAATACTACTTCAATGTTTCAAGGATTTGTCTTTTTTACCTGTCTGGATGCTACTTCCACCAGATGACACCCTGTCCACACCTTAATAGAGTATCTTCATGAATTTCTGTGGCCAAAAATATCAAGTCTCCAGTAGCCAACTTTCTTATGACTAGCATATTCTAACTTAGCTGGGCTAGTCCTCAGATGCAGGGTAAATAATAACAACAACAACTAGCATTGATATAGGGCCTTCTATTACATTCATATGCCACCATTTGTTTAGTCATTGACCAATTGCTCAACCTCTACTTTATTTCCAGTTCTTTGTTACCACAACAAAAAAAAAAAAAACAGCTGCTATAAATATTTTGGCCTATATAGACAATTTCTTCTTACCATAGATCTCCTTGGGGATTTGTTTAATAGTGAATGGGGTTCAAAGGGGTACAGGCATTTTAGTCATTGTATTTATATAATTCCAAATAGCTTTCCAGAAGAGTTGTACTGATTCACAGCTTCACCAGCCGTGGACTAGTGTGCCTGTACCCCTTTGAACCCCATTCACTATTAAACAAATCCCCAAG